>NC_057796.1:352079436-352091336 GCF_018294505.1 Triticum aestivum | reverse complement strand
CTACACGGCTGTGCTAAGTTGACCTGGCCAGATCATCCGGGTCCCTACCCATATCATCCGGGTTGCTACCCGTACATCCGGGCACTTACAGAAAAACATGACAAATGACCAGTTTTCCTACTAGCCTATATATACCCCTTCACCACTTCGTGAAGGGGTTGAGCAACACAAATATCGACCCACATCTAAGAAAAGCTCCCTCTCCTTTCTCCTACTTCAAATCTTAGATCCCGGAGAGATTTGTGAGAGTTATTGAGAGAGATTTCACCCAAGCATAGATCCAATCCTTCTCTTGCTTTTGACCGAAGCAATTCGTGATTTGAGAATGTCTTGAGTATTTCCCGCTTGATCTAGTTACTCTTGGAGGTTGGAGACTCCTACTCCTGTGAGGAATCAACTTTTTATTTGTCCCTTGAAAAGTTTGTGAAGGTTTGGAGGCCGCCTCAAGGTCTATCACTAGTGGTTGGGAATCGCCTTCGTGGTGATATCTTAAGAAGAATAGGGTGAGCCTTCATGGCGTTGGTGTGCCTTTATGGTAACATCCACCTCTCTAACGGTGACTAGCTTCCCTCCAAGAAAGTGAACATCGGGATACATCCTTGTCTCTGTGACTTCGGTTATCCCTAACCCCATTTCTCTACTTGTGGTTTACTTTGGTCACTTGACCGTGGATTCACTATATCTCATTGTCCTCATTATATTGTATTGGCTATTTCCTCGTAGAGGTTATTTAGGCCTACACTTTACATTTTGCAATTCATACTTGCTACTATTGATATATCTTGTGCTTATTGTGAATTGCTAATTTGTGTCATACACTTCCCTTGTGATATTGCTCAAGTAAGTTTGTGTAACTTACTTGTGCTTGTTAGTATCCTTGTTGTGCTCATCTCTTTTAGATTAAGTCACTGATGCACTTAATTGAGCCTAATATATTTAGTATTTGTGCTTGGCAAGTATCCTCTTAGTTTATTTCCTCATTAGGATAAAGCCAAATCCATAGAAGTTAAAAAAAATGACTTTTAATTCACCCCCCCCTCTAGGCAACATCGTGGTCCTTTCACCACTACCCAGTATCGTGCCACCAAACCGGGAGGAATCACCCTCAAGCGGTAGTTGGGGTGGTACATGCGATGATACAACCACCCCCACAAGCATGCACCAGTGGCTAGTTGAGTCCCGTGCAGTACTGCCGCTAGGGGAATATTATGAAAATAACCGGAACAATCATCCAGCCACCGTCGTGTACCGCTGCCCCACACCGAGAGGAGTCATGAAAGTGCAACTAATCCCCGGGTGGTTTTAGTAATTAATAACAACATATATGTCATTGATCTAATGAACATTGATGATAGACTTCAGAAAAGATCAATGATTGGCATGGCATGTACTAATGGATGTGGACCGCTCAAAATGTGAAGAACAAAGTTGGCTACCCCAAGACTCTACATTTTTGGTTTAGTGATCCAAGATCACATTGAGTCCCTTAGGAAAGCCAATACTATTAAAAGGGGGTGAGGTATTGTTGATGAGGTCGTTGCTCAAAGTGCTCAGTAAAATTGCTCCAAAAACTGTCAGACACTTTCCCAAAACACATCTGTCCGAAACCCCAATTCATCATGTCGGTCCCACCGATACATTCCATTCCGGACCCACCGAGATGATCCTCCTACTGCCACAGCCAATACCCTAGCATTTCGGTCTGACCGAAATGGCTCTCGGTCCCACCAAGATGGCCTGACCAAGTTTTTGTGATGAAATCACTTCATTTCGGAATCACCGAGTGAAACTGATCGGAATTACCGAGACGTGGTTCTGCCTTTGCCATTGCACTTCGGTCCCACCGAGATGATCCATTCGGTCCCATCAAGACCTCCAACGTTCATATCTTTTGCACAGGTTGGTATCACCGAGAATTCCAGTCGGTGCCAGCGAGTTTGGTCAAATGTGTGTAACGGTTGGATTTCATTGGAGGCTATTTATACCCCTCCACCCCCTCTTACTCAGTGGGAGAGCCATCAGGACGAAACACAACTTCCACCATTCATTTTCTTTGAGAGAACCACCTGCTCATGTGTTGAGATCAAGAGATTCCATTCCTACCATCTGAACCTTGATTTCTAGCCTCTTTAAGTTGCTTTCCACTCTAATCCTTATCCTACCCAAGCCAAATCCGTGAGAGAGAGATTGAGTGTTGAGGAGACTATCATTTGAAGCACAAGAGCAAGGATTTCATCACCAACACAACATCTATTACCTTTTGGAGAGTGTTGTCTCCTAGGTTGGTTAGGTGTCACATTGGAGCCTCTAAGATCATGTGGAGTTGAACCAAGGAGTTTGTAAGGGCAAGGAGATCGCCTACTTCGTGAAGATCTACCCGAGTGAGGCTAGTCCTTCGTGGACGTAAGCCATAGTGGAATATACAAGGTTACTTCTTCGTTGACCCTTTGTGGGTGGAGCCCTCTATGGACTCCCGCAACCGTTACCCTCCATGGGTTGAAGTCTCCATCAACATGGACATACAATAGCACCACCTATCGGAACCACGCCAAAAATCATCGTGTCTTCATTGCGTTTGCAATCTCCGAACCCCTCCTTTACTTACACGTGCAATGTTTTACTTTCCACTGCTACATTCTTAGAATTGCATGTGTAGGGTGATACTTGACTTGGTAGAATTGCTAAAATCCGCCTACAACTAAAATTGGGGAAATGTTGGGTTTTATTTGGTCAAGTAGTCTAATCACCCCCCCCCCCTCTAGACATCTACAAATCACCCTTCCGGCGGTAGTTAGAGAGGTACTAGGGTCGGTAGTATCGTTCAAGGACTAAGCGGGACAACCGCCATAGTAGCCGATACAACCGCCAAGAGCAGGGCTCCGAGGTGCACTATCCGCTAAGGGAGTGGTACAACTGGAGCTCAGAGTCACGATCGCTTGGGTGCAATCTCATGTGGTAGTTAGACTTGAGGGTCTCTCCTGCATATGGCAATGGGTACCCGCTACCCGTGAACCGGACGGGTAAAAACCCTAGTTGGATAAGTGTTTGGGAAAGTTAAATACCCATGGGTTTCTAAATGGGAAAAAATGTACCCAACGGGTAAGGCGTGTATGGGTATGGGAAGGCAATACCCATACCCATGTACCCGCCTACCCGCATATTAGTACATCTTGTTGGTAGGTTCCCTATGTCATTCACTAGTAAAGGGAAAACCCTCGCCTAACCCAGCCCCAACCCGCACACAAAGTCCCCTCCCCTCACCCACCCATTGTGTCGTCCCACTTACAGGACACAAACCCCATCTCCCCATCTCGCCTCGCCTGAAATGCTACATATACATGCTTAAATGTTGTGTTTGACATACAGAAATATTGTAATTATACATGGTAAAATGTGAATTCAAAGGTGACGGAGATGTGTATTTTTACCCATGGGTATTACTCGCACCCGGCCGGGTACGGGTATGGGAACAATATGAAACCCAAGGTGCGGGTGCGGGTACAGGTACAGGTTTGGTGCGGGTTTTGTTGAGCATTACCTGCACCCGAACCCTGCGGGTGCCATGTTGAGTCTCTCCTCAAAATGAAAGGCTATATCGTGAGTGCAATATGTATTTGTGTACATGTTTGAATCCACCTCTACCTTCCGATGCGGACCCCCTCTTAATAGTATGGATTTCCTACAACCAAAGAAATAAAATGCGTCGAAAATGCCGTATTCGCTCTTTTCCATCTGGAGGGGTGTCCAACCGTCTTGTGTCGTATAATAATACATGGGTAGCTTAGGCACACGGTTAGTCCGCAAATTGCGTTGTCATCAACACCAAAACACTTAAGTCGGGAAATGCCCTCTCAGCAATGACGAGCCTTAACGAAACCAAGGCGTCGGGCGAAGGAACAAAAAACATAGCCATCGGAGAGGAAATGGAGAAGTTGAACATGAAGTTCTCTGATTTCTGGAGGGAAACAAAGAACTTGGATGAGGCGGTCACCTTCCTAACACATGCGATGGTGCTTGCAGCAAAGAAAGGTATACTGAAGAACCAACTAAGTTCTCAGAAAAAGTTTACCATGTTGAAGACATGAATGAATTCAGAAAGGTAAAAGAAAAGTGTAAAATTGTTGAGCAAGTAAAACAAGAAAAGGTAGATATCTTTGATAGTATTTATTAGCAGGAAGATGAATCAAACAGGCAATGAGCAAATTTAAACATCACCAAGAAGACTTTAACAAAGACTTGAGGCGATGTCTTCATCAAACGAAAAGGTGACGCCCGTTCCTGCCCCACGGACATGGGCGTTCAAACATTTGAGACACGGCGTTGGATGGCAAAAAAAAAACATCAGGGCACCGCAGTCCAAATGTTTAGGGGCGGTTTGAGGTATAGCGTTGAAGCTGCCCTTATTCCCATCGTCGTGAGTGCCCAACTTCATCCATGGCGAAGAACTTATGAGAAACGAACTGGGACACTAGGATCCAGGGTTGTGCTACCCTCTCGCTGTAAGAGCTAGTTGCCTCCTAGTCGCCTCGTCTCTAGCAAACCCTAGAGAAAAAACTTGTGTGTGAATTCATTGTTAATCGGACAAATAATAGACCTCTTGTTTTGGAAATCCAATTTGGCTCTTCAGAGCATATGCTTCTGCCCACCAAAAATGTTTTTTTTTGCATATGTTCAAAAAAATTGAAAAAAAGATGCGTTCATTGTCACACCAAAACGCTGCCTGCAAATTGTCGGCAGGAAAGCTTAAGTATTTTGATATCTGCAAAAAAAATGTCGAACAACAAATGTTACCTTCAAATTTTACATTTATTTTTGTTTTTTTCACCGACAAAGCACCGTCAACCCATTTCGCATGAAAATTGACAAGCAGACTTGTTACACTACCAAGACCATCTACAGAAAAACAGAATTATAAATTTTATTTATTATTTATTTTGAATTTATTGTTCATTAGGGAGCATATGCACCCCAGAGTCAAAACGAGCCTCCTCTTGTTCTTCTTTCTCTCTCGTTGTCGCGGCAGCTGTGTTACACTACAACCCTGCATACATTCTTATATCTATAAATGCATGCTTGAAAAACGTTTTAATAAAGCAAGTAATAGATTATGGAACGGAAAGCTGGAATCTATGTCCGTACTAGTTTTTTTTTTATCTATGCACCCATCTTTGCGTGTTGGTATGGATGTTCGCTTCTCTTTGCACTGCAAATAACCAAGCTAGGAATGATTCGACAAGAAAGGGATGGCCAGCCAAAGTGGCTGGACAAGAGGCACGTAGCTAGGGCACCCGAGCTAAGAATAAAGGGTATGTACGAGAGGACAAGCAAAGCGTCTACACATGTGAATATATATGGTCCATTTGGAGTATATCCCTTGCCTCTGTGTGGTGCCCGGCCAGCAGCATGCATACACGCATGGCTCGAATTAGGAAACTTCCCATGAGCCACTTTTATTACCAAGGACATGCTCGTCAAAGTTGCCTTTGATACACATTTGAAGAAGCAAAGATCACTGACGTTTACTTTATCACTGGAGGCTAAGCCATGCTTTGCTGCCCCGTTCTTCATTGGTGGGATGTCGTTTTTTCTCTAACGGGTTAGTATGGTCGGTATTTTTCTTTTATCTGTGTTGGGTTGGGTTTAATTTATGTTCTGACCATGTTTTTTTCATTCGTATATCGTGATGAACCGTTGTTAGAGATATTGTTTGTTCTGAAATGAGAGAGTGGAATCGGATGATGTGTGATTGTAGTGTCTTTGCATGTTTCGGCCTTGGTGTGAGCCGATGGTTGTTGTGTGAGCCTCTTGAAAGCCTTTTTCTAGATCATCTTGGGAGCTCATATTCCACGCTGAAATAGTAAATTGCTGCTATTATGTTCACATGGATCAGCCCACAAAGTTCCCCTCGCCCAGGTTTTATTTTCGCTCACTCCACTGCTAGCTCATAAAAAGCCGGCTACCGTATTATTATATGAAAAGTTCATCAAATCAAAAGATGTACACACATTTACAAAATATTTAAGTTTTCTCAAATTAAAGTAACATGATTTTTTAAACGTAGATTTCAAAAAGTTTGCGAATTTGAAATAAAGGTATCAAATTTAAAAAATATTCACAAACTGAAAAATATTAATAAACTTTATTTTTTTAGGAATTGACATCATGGCTTACTTTATTAAATTAAACCAGACTTACATCGTCAATCAACAACGACAAAGTAAAAGCAGAAGAAGAGATAAGGAATTTTTTTTTTCGTTTTTGAGGGAATGGGATAAGGAGTAAATCTGGTGGTAGCTGATTTGAATAGGACGGAGTGGCCCACACGACGCCCCCACCGTCCTTCCATCCATCCAGCTATAAAACCAAACGCGGCTGCTTCGGCAAAAGCCCCACCTTCGGTTTGGATACTACGTATACGTACGTGCATAGTTGGACGCCGCGGCCTCCGGGGCTCCCCGTCGGCGAGCAAGATGGCGGCGGCGGCGGCCGAAGGTCTGGAGCGGATCAAGAACGAGGCCGTCGACTTGGTGAGCCAACCTCGCTAGTTTTCCTGCAGTATAATGCAAGCGAGTTCTTGCCAACTTTTCTATGCGTGTTTTTATCTGTTATAAGTTGTTACATGTTCTATGCATCGTGTAAAGATCATTAGGAAAACCTGCTAAATGATAATTCTAAACCTACTAATGATAATTAAAATGGAGAAGATGTAAGCGTAGATCCAATCTTGTTCTATGCCATTATCACTTCACGGATCGTTCATGTAACCCAAGATGCATCGATCTGGCTGTGCTTTTATTGTTGGCTTCACGGGCGAGTTGAGCGGCACCACACCGATCGTCTTTGTTTCTCTCCCTCTTTTTTTGCACTTTTTGTGATCTACAACCACCTCGCGCTTTTTCCCATCTAATCTCTTATCAGCGCCATTGATTAGCCGTCTCTATCCGAAGATGAAATTCAGTTAGTGCATGCGAATCCAGTCGTTTTCTTGGCTAATCTGTGCGTGCATTGCAGGAGAACATCCCTGTGGAGGAGGTGTTCGAGAACCTCCAGTGCAGCCCGGCAGGCCTCACCTCCAAGGATGGCCAGGACCGCATCGCCGTCTTCGGCCCCAACAAACTCGAAGAGAAAAAGGTTCGGTGTAATTCATTACTTCTTAGATGGATATTGTTTGAAGCGAATTAGTTCTTGATTTCGTTGCTGAAATTTATACCATCTTCGTTAGGATTTCTAGATAGATTGCGTCGTGCAAGTTTCTAACGGCAATGGCGTGCGCAGGAGAGCGAGATCCTCAAATTCCTGGGGTTCATGTGGAACCCGCTGTCGTGGGTGATGGAGGTGGCGGCCATCATGGCCATCGCGCTGGCCAACGGCGGCGGCAGGCCACCGGACTGGCAGGACTTCGTCGGCATCATCGCGCTGCTCCTGCTCAACTCAACCATCTCTTACATCGAGGAGAGCAACGCCGGCAGCTCGGCCAAGGCGCTCATGGCCAACCTCGCCCCCAAGACCAAGGTGCTCCGCGACGGCAGGTGGAGCGAGCAGGACGCCTCCATCCTCGTGCCCGGCGACATCATCAGCATCAAGCTCGGCGACATTGTCCCGGCCGACGCGCGCCTCCTGCTCGAGGGAGACCCGCTCAAGATCGACCAGTCGGCGCTCACGGGCGAGTCGCTGCCCGTCACCAAGAACCCCGGCGACAGCGTCTACTCGGGCTCCACGTGCAAGCAGGGCGAGATCGAGGCCGTCGTCATCGCCACCGGCGTGCACACCTTCTTCGGCAAGGCGGCGCACCTCGTCGACAGCACCAACCAGGTCGGCCACTTCCAGAAGGTGCTCCGCGCCATCGGCAACTTCTGCATCGGCGCCATCGCCATCGGCATGATCGTCGAGATCATCGTCATGTACTTCATCCAGCACCGCCGGTACCGCGACGGCATCGACAACCTTCTCGTGCTCCTCATCGGCGGCATCCCGATCGCGATGCCCACTGTGCTGTCGGTCACCATGGCTATCGGCTCCCACCGGCTGTCGAAGCAGGGCGCCATCACTAAGCGCATGACGGCCATCGAGGAGATGGCCGGCATGGACGTGCTCTGCAGCGACAAGACGGGCACGCTCACCCTCAACAAGCTCAGCGTCGACCGCAACCTCATCGAGGTGTTCGCCGTTGGCGTCGCCAAGGACGAGGTCTTGCTTTTCGCCGCCATGGCATCCAGAGTGGAGAACCAGGATGCCATCGACGCTGCCATGGTCGGCATGCTCGCCGACCCAAAGGAGGCCAGGGCTGGCATCCTGGAGATGCACTTCCTCCCCTTCAACCCCGTCGACAAGCGAACCGCGCTCACCTACCAAGACGTCGCCGACGGCACGTGGCACCGTGTCAGCAAGGGTGCTCCCGAGCAGATCTTGGAACTGTGCAACTGCAGAGACGATGTCAAGAACAAGGCGCACGCCATCATCGACAAGTACGCCGAGCGCGGCCTCCGGTCCCTCGCGGTAGCCAGGCAGGAGGTGCCGGAGAAGAGCAAGGACAGCTCCGGGGGGCCATGGGAGTTCGTCGGCCTTCTGCCGCTCCTCGACCCGCCCAGGCACGACAGCGCCGAGACGATCAAGCAGGCGCTCAATCTCGGCGTCAACGTCAAGATGATCACCGGCGACCAGCTGGCCATCGCCAAGGAGACGGGCAGGAGGCTCGGCATGGGCACCAACATGTACCCCTCATCCGCCCTTCTCGGCCAGAGCGTCGACGAGTCCATCGTGTCGCTCCCCGTTGACGAGCTCATCGAGAAGGCCGATGGGTTCGCCGGTGTTTTCCCCGAGCACAAGTACGAGATCGTCAAGAAGCTGCAGCAGATGAAGCACATCTGCGGGATGACCGGCGATGGCGTGAACGACGCGCCAGCTCTGAAGAAGGCCGACATTGGCATTGCGGTGGCCGACGCCACCGACGCCGCCAGGAGCGCATCGGACATCGTGCTCACCGAACCGGGGCTCAGCGTCATCATCAGCGCCGTGCTGACTAGCCGTGCCATCTTCCAGAGGATGAAGAACTACACCGTGAGCATTCTCCCAAAACTCACTAACATTCTACAGTACTCCCTCCGTCCCATAATGTAAGAGCGTTTTTGACACTACTAGTATTTTGTTCAAATAACTCTGACTGTTCCTTGTGCCCTTGTTGTTAATGTCCTAGATTTACGCGGTGTCCATCACCATCCGTATAGTGGTAAGTCAAATTATTCTGAATTTATTAACCGCTCTTATACTGGTAGGTATGTACATGGACTTGATTTAATTCGTTTTGTGCCGTGGAACTGAACTGCAGCTAGGGTTTATGCTGATCGCGCTGATTTGGAAGTTCGATTTCTCGCCGTTTATGATCCTGGTCATCGCCATTCTCAACGACGGTGGGTCTCAACTTCATTATGCCAGACATGTTAATGTCCATTACTCATTTGTTTTATTGATTTACTCAACTCAGGCACAATCATGACCATCTCCAAGGACAGAGTGAAGCCATCCCCACACCCAGATAGCTGGAAGCTGCCGGAGATCTTCATCACCGGCATCGTCTACGGCGCCTACCTTGCCGTGACGACCGTGGTCTTCTTCTTCGCCATGACCAGCACCGACTTCTTCAGCGTGAGTGTTGTTTCAATCCATGCCATGTCTAATCCCTCCAAACTGAACAATTTATGGGCGTGGTTCATGCTGTTTTACAGACAATATATGCTGAATTTTCCTGTTTGTTTCCTATATAATTGCAGGAGAAGTTCCACGTGCATTCCCTAAGGGGCAACAAGGATGCGATGATGTCCGCCCTCTACCTTCAAGTGAGCATCATCAGCCAGGCCCTCATCTTCGTCACCCGGTCGCGCCGCTGGTGCTTCCAGGAGCGCCCGGGGCTCTGGCTCTGCTTCGCCTTCGTCGTCGCGCAGATCGTAAGCCCACCCCACCACGGCCTCCCTGCAA
Source organism: Triticum aestivum (assembly GCF_018294505.1). Lineage (NCBI taxonomy): Eukaryota > Viridiplantae > Streptophyta > Magnoliopsida > Poales > Poaceae > Triticum > Triticum aestivum. Next base: position 352,081,364 of record NC_057796.1, on the reverse strand, counting down.
CAATGGAGTGTTTTCGTTTCATCTGCAACTGCAACTCAACTATTGCTGTTGTTGCCATTGCAGATCGCCACCGTCATCGCCGTGTACTGCAACTTGCCGTTTGCGCACATCAGAGGCATCGGCTGGGGCTGGGCCGGCGTGATCTGGCTCTACAGCATCATCACCTTCATCCCCTTGGACCTCTTCAAGTTCGCCATCGGCTACGCGCTCAGCGGCAAGGCATGGGACACCCTCTTCGAGAACAAGGTACACCATGGATTGTAATGATCTCAAGGTCATGCACCAACGTTTCTTAGGTGACCCCGGCTTAACATGTGTGGTGAAACAAACAGATCGCCTTCACGAACAAGAAGGACTACGGGAAGGAGAAGCGGGAGCTGCAGTGGGCGACGGCGCAGCGGACACTGCACGGCCTGCCGACGGCGGACCCAGACAGCACGCCGCAGGAGAGGAGCAACTACGGCGAGCTCTCGGAGATAGCCGAGCAGGCCAAGCGCCGGGCGGAGATGGCCAGGCTGCGCGAGCTCAGCACGCTCAAGGGAAGGGTGGAGTCTGCGGTGAGGCTCAAGGGCCTCGACATGGAGACCGTCGACAACCACCACTACACTGTATGATGGATCGAACCGGGATGGCAGCGGCGGTCGTTCGCCTCATACTCGTTGCACATTTTTAGGAGCGGTGCCGAGGGGACATGGCCCTGCCTAGAATTTTCGTTTTGGTCGTCGGATACATATATGTTTTTAGTGGTCTATATATATATATATATGCTCTTCAATTGTTCAGAGACGGTGTCCAGTTTGTATCAGGTCAATTTGGTGAATTTTGATTTATTGTAAATTGGTCGCTATAAACTTGGCTGTGGTTTATGGTTTCAACCCTGGCATGGAAAAGGCAGAAAAATCATGTACACCAATCAATAAAAGAAACTTCTAACACTTATCTGACTATTGGTAATCTTCATATGATAGGAAGTTATTGGATTCCTGAGTGAATTATATTCATACATGTGCCCGTACTACTCGCATTTGTTTGTGTGACGATGGCTTTTCAGTTTGAACTGATGACTCGCAGTCTGCGTTTCTGAAGATTTGCAAAATTATCTGATTGAGCTAAGCATGCTCCATCTGGTTCCCCTTCATTTCTTTACTCCTGGTATTAAGACAGTAATCTCGTCTTTAATGTGTTGATTGGCGGGTTGGATCGCTTATTGGCCTCGTTTATGACAGTTTCTGTCTCTGATAGTACCAGCTCCTCTGCTCCGTCCCAAGCTTCAGTGATTGTCGAACGACAGTTTTCTTTTTTTTTGGCGGGTGAATTGTTGAACAACAGTTGAGGATGGACACTCTTTCTGGCTAATGCTCGCACAAATGAAATCCTTGCTGACACTGCTACTTGACGCATATGGTCAAACAAACAAAAAAGACCAGCCAGAACTAGCCCTTAGTGGTGGCATATTTTTAGGGATAGGTGGCCAGACCAAGGTCCAGGTACCATCGTTGCAGAACGACCTAAGCATGCACCCCATGTCAAACCTCGTCGCGTCCCTGGCGTCTCACAAATGCAGCTTGATCCGATGCCATGTGGTACTTCCTCCATGATTGCGGCACCGCCGCGCCGACGGCAATTCCAACAGACACAGCAGAACACGGCATACTGGGGCGTATTTGATAGCCCGCATACACCTCAACCAGGCTGAGTTGGGTCAAGAAAAACGCATTTGGTTGCATACGAGGTGGGTTGGCTCGGCATGAACCTTAAAACAGTCCAGAGCCTGGTTCACTGGAAACCCTTAAATCGGTAGTTCCCAGCGAGCCAGGCTGAGTGCGGCGCAAAAGGGATGCAGCTCACACACGAGGGAGCAAGGCGAAATTGACTGGGGATGGCGGGAGATAGAAATCGAACGCGGTGAGACGGCGCCAAATCTAGCC
>NC_057796.1:352077765-352079098 GCF_018294505.1 Triticum aestivum | reverse complement strand
GGCGGCGACTCAGATATGCGCAAGCGGCGGACGCGACAGCAACACACTCCGGCAGCAGGAGCCGCTGCACTCCTTCCTCTTGGCCACCGTCTGGTCGTCCTAGACTCAGCCATTCCCCCTCCCTTCACTGTTGGAAATATGCCCTAGAGGCAATAATAAAATGGTCATTATTATATTTCCTTGTTCATGATAATTGTCTATTGTTCATGCTATAATTGTGTTATCCGGAAACCATAATACATGTGTGAACACATAGACCATAACATGTCCCTAGTGAGCCTCTAGTTGACTAGCTCGTTGATCAATAGATGGTTACGGTTTTCTGACCATGGACATTGGATGTCATTGATAACGGGATCACATCATTAGGAGAATGATGTGATGGACAAGACCCAATCCTAAGCATGGCACTAGATCGTGTAGTTCGTTTGCTAAAGCTTTTCTAATGTCAAGTATCATTTTCTTAGACCATGAGATCGTGCAACTCCCGGACACCGTAGGAATGCTTTGGGTGTACCAAACGTCACAACGTAACTGGGTGGCTATAAAGGTGCACTACAGGTATCTCCGAAAGTGCCTGTTGGGTTGGCACGGATCGAGACTGGGATTTGTCACTCCATATGACGGAGAGGTATCTCTGGGCCCACTCGGTAATGCATCATCATAATGAGCTCAATGTGACTAAGTAGTTAGTCACGGGATCATGCATTACGGAACGAGTAAAGTGACTTGCCGGTAACGAGATTGAACGAGGTATTGGGATACCGACGATCGAATCTCGGGCAAGTAACATACCGATTGACAAAGGGAATTGTGTATGGGATTGCTTGAATCCTCGACATCGTGGTTCATCCGATGAGATCATCGTGGAACGTGTGGGAGCCAACATGGGTATCCAGATCCCGCTGTTGGTTATTGGCTAGAGAGGTGTCTCGGTCATGTCTGCATGATTCCCGAACCCATAGGGTCTACACACTTAAGGTTCGGTGACGCTAGAGTTGTAGAGATATTAATATGCGGTTAACCGAATGTTGTTCGGAGTCCCGGATGAGATCCCGAACGTCACGAGGAGTTCCGGAATGGTCCGGAGGTAAAGATTTATATATAGGAAGTCCAGTTTCGGCCACCGGGAAAGTTTCGGGGGTCACCGGTATTGTACCGGGACCACCGGAAGGGTCCCGGGGGTCCACCTGGTGGGGCCACCTATCCCGGAGGGCCCCATGGGCTGAAGTGGCGTGGGAACCAGCCCCTGGTGGGCTGGTGCACCCCACCCAAGGGCCCAAGGCGCCTAGGGTTGGAAACCCTAGGGGGCCGTTGCCCCCCGAGGGGGCAT
>NC_057796.1:352064013-352077571 GCF_018294505.1 Triticum aestivum | reverse complement strand
TCTTCAAAGGGGGCATGTGCCCCCCTAGCCCCTATATATAGTGGAGGGGAGGGAGGGCAGCCGCACCCTAAGCCCTGGCGCCTCCCTCTCCCTCCCGTGACACCTCTTCCTCCTCCAGTAGCGCTTGGTGAAGCCCTGCTGGAATCCCGCTGCTTCCACCACCACGCCGTCGTGCTGCTAGATTTCCATCAACTTCTCCTTCCCCCTTGCTGGATCAAGAAGGAGGAGACGTCTCCGCTCCGTACGTGTGTTGAACGCGGAGGTGCCGTCCGTTCGGCGCTAGGATCATCGGTGATTTGGATCACGACGAGTACGACTCCATCAACCCCGTTCTCTTGAACACTTCTGCTCGCGATCTACAAGGGTATGTAGATGCACTCCTCTCTCTCTCTCTCATTGCTAGATGACTCCATAGATTGATCTCGGTGATGCGTAAATTTTTTTTAATTTCTGCAACGATCCCCAACAGTGGCATCATGAGCTAGGTCTATGCGTAGTTTCTATGCACGAGTAGAACACAAGTTGTTGTGGGCGTCGATTTTGTCAATTTACTTGCCGTTACTAGTCTTATCTTGATTCGGCGGCATCGTGGGATGAAGCGGTCCGGACCGACCTTACACGTACGCTTACGTGAGACAGGTTCCACCGACTGAGATGCACTAGTTGCATAAGGTGGCTAGCGGGTGTCTGTCTCGCCCACTTTAGTCGGATCGGATTCGATGAAAAGGGTCCTTATGAAGGGTAAATAGAAATTGGCATATCACGTTGTGGTTTTGGCATAGGTAAGAAACGTTCTTGCTAGAAACCTATAGCCGCCACGTAAAAATTTGCAACAACAATTAGAGGACGTCTAACTTGTTTTTGCAGCATGTGTCATGTGATGTGATATGGCCAGAAGAATGTGATGAATGATATATGTGATGTATGAGATTGATCATGTTCTTGTAATAGGAATCACGACTTGCATGTCGATGACTATGACAACCGGCAGGAGCCATAGGAGTTGTCTTAATTTATTTATGACCTGCGTGTCAACTGAAACGTCATGTAATTACATTACTTTATTGCTAACCGTTAGCCATAGTAGTAGAAGTAATAGTTGGCGAGACAACTTCATGAAGACACGATGATGGAGATCATGATGATGGAGATCATGGTGTCATGCCGGTGACAATGATGAACATGGCGCCCCGAAGATGGAGATCAAAAGGAGCAAAATGATATTGGCCATATCATGTCACTATTTGATTGCATGTGATGTTTATCATGTTTTATATCTTATTTGCCTAGAACGACGGTAGCATAAATAAGATGATCCCTTGCTAAAATTTCAAGAAAGTGTTTCCCCTAACTGTGCACCGTTGCGAAGGTTCGTTGTTCCGAAGCACCACGTGATGATCGGGTGTGATAGGTTCTAACGTTCGCATACAATGGGTGTAAGCCAGATTTACACACGCAATACACTTAGGTTGACTTGACGAGCCTAGCATGTACAGACATGGCCTCGGAACATAAGAGACCGAAAGGTCGAACATGAGTCGTATAGCAGATACGATCAACATGAAGATGTTCACCGATGATGACTAGTCCGTCTCACGTGATGATCGGACACGGCCTAGTTGACTCGGATCATGTATCACTTAGATGACTAGAGGGATGTCTATCTGAGTGGGAGTTCATTAATAATTTGATTAGATGAACTCAATTATCATGAACTTAGTCTAAAATCTTTACAATATGTCTTGTAGATCAAATGGCCCACGCTAATGTCAACCTCAACTTCAACGCGTTCCTAGAGAAAACCAAGCTGAAAGATGATGGTAGCAACTATACGGACTGGGTCCGGAACTTGAGGATCATCCTCATAGCTGCCAAGAAAGCATATGTCCTTGAAGCACCGCTAGGTGAAGCACCCGTCCCAGCAAACCAAGACGTTATGAACGCCTGGCAAACACGTGTTGATGATTACTCCCTAGTTCAGTGCGGCATGCTTTACAGCTTAGAACCGGGGCTCCAAAAGCGTTTCGAGCAGCACGAAGCATATGAGATGTTCCAAGAGCTGAAAATGGTTTTCCAAGCTCATGCCCGGGTCGAGAGATATGAAGTCTCTGACAAGTTCTACAGTTGTAAGATGAAGGAGAATAGTTCTGTCAGCGAGCACATACTCAAAATGTCTGGGTTGCACAACCGCTTATCTCAGCTGGGAGTTAATCTCCCGGATGATGCGGTCGTTGACAGAATCCTTCAGTCACTCCCACTTAGCTACAAGAGCTTTGTGATGAACTTCAATATGCAGGGGATGGAAAAGACCATTCCTGAGGTATATTCAATGTTGAAATCAGCGGAGGTGGAGATCAAAAAGGAACATCAAGTGTTGATGGTGAATAAAACCACTAAGTTCAAGAAAGGCAAGGTAAGAAGAACTTCAAGAAAGACGGCAAGGGAGTTGCCGCGCCCGGTAAGCAAGCTGCCGGGAAGAAGACAAAGAATGGACCCAAGCCTGAGACTGAGTGATTTTATTACAAGGGAAACGGTCACTGGAAGCGGAACTGCCCCAAGTACTTAGCGGATAAGAAGGCCGGCAATACAAAAGGTATATGTGATATATATGTTATTGATGTGTACCTAACCAGCGCTCGTAGTAGCTCCTGGGTATTTGATACCGGTGTGGTTGCTCATATTTGTAACTCAAAGCAGGAGCTGGGGAATAAGCGGAGACTGGCGAAGGACGAGGTGACGATGCGCGTCGGGAATGGTTCCAAGGTCGATGTGATCGCCGTCGGCACACTACCTCTACATTTACCTACGGGATTAGTTTTAAACCACAATAATTGTTATTTAGTGCCAGCTTTGAGCATGAACATTGTATCTAGATCTCGTTTGATGCGAGATGGCTACTCATTTAAATCAGAGAATAATGGTTGTTCTATTTATATGAGAGATATGTTTTATGGTCATGCCCCGCTGGTCAATGGTTTATTCTTAATGAACCTCGAACGTGATGTTACACATATTCATAGTGTGAATGCCAAGAAATGTAAGGTTGATAATGATAGTCCCACATACTTGTGGCACTGCCGCCTTGGTCACATTGGTGTCAAACGTATGAAGAAACTCCATGCAGATGGACTTTTGGAGTCTCTTGATTATGAATCATTTGACACGTGCGAACCATGCCTCATGGGCAAAATGACCAAGACTCCGTTCTCCGGAACAATGGAGTGAGCAACCAACTTATTGGAAATCATACATACTGATGTGTGCAGTCCAATGAGCGTTGAGGCTCGCGGTGGCTATTGTTATGTTCTCACCCTCACTGATGACTTGAGTAGATATGGTATGTCTACTTAATGAAACACAAGTCTGAGACCTTTGAAAAGTTCAAGGAGTTTCAGAGTGAGGTTGAGAATCAACGTGACAGGAAAATAAAGTTCTTACGATCAGATCGTGGAGGGGAATATTTGAGTCACGAATTTGGCACACACTTAAGGAAATGTGGAATTGTTTCACAACTCACGCCGCCTGGAACACCTCAGCATAATGGTGTGTCCGAACGTCGTAATCACACTCTATTGGATATGGTGCGATCTATGATGTCTCTTACCGATCTACCGCTATCATTTTGGGGTTATGCTTTAGAGACTGCCGCATTCACTTTAAATAGGGCTCCGTCGAAATCCGTTGAGACGACACCGTATGAATTATGGTTTGGAAAGAAACCTAAGCTGTTGTTTCTTAAAGTTTGGGGATGCGATGCTTATGTCAAGAAACTTCAACCTGAAAAGCTCGAACCCAATTCGGAAAAATGCGTCTTCATAGGATACCCTAAGGAAACCATTGGGTATACCTTCTACCTCAGACCTGAAGGCAAGATCTTCGTTGCCAAGAACGGGTCCTTTCTGGAGAAAGAGTTTCTCTCGAAAGAAGTAAGTGGGAGGAAAGTGGAACTTGATGAGATGAACCCTCACGAACCAGAAAGTAGCGCAGCACAAGAAAATGTTTCTGTGGTGCCTGCACCGACTAGAGAGGAAGTTAATGATGATGATCATGATCAAGTTACCACTGAACTGCGTAGGTCCACAAGGACACATTCCGCACCAGAGTGGTACGGCAACCCTGTCATGGAAATCATGTTGTTGGACAACGATGAACCTTCGAACTATGAAGAAGCAATGGCGGGCCCAGATTCCAACAAATGGCTTGAAGCTATGCAATCCGAGATAGGATCCATGTATGAAAACAAAGTATGGACTTTGACAGACTTGCCCGATGATCGGCGAGCGATAGAAAATAGATGGATCTTTAAGAAGAAGACGGACGCGGATGGAAATGTTACCATCTATAAAGCTCGACTTGTCGCTAAGGGTTATCGACAAGTTCAAGGAGTTGACTACGATGAGACCTTTTCACCCGTAGCGAAGCTGAAGTCCGTCCGAATCATGTTAGCAATTGCCGCATTCTACGATTATGAAATATGGCAAATGGACGTCAAAACGGCATTCCTTAACGGCTTCCTTAAGGAAGAATTGTATATGATGCAGCCGGAAGGTTTTGTCGATCCTAAGAATGCTGACAAGGTATGCAAACTCCAGCGCTCAATCTATCGGCTGGTGCAGGCATCTCGGAGTTGGAACATTCGCTTTGATGAGATGATCAAAGCGTTTGGGTTTACACACAGACTTATGGAGAAGCCTGTGTTTACAAGAAAGTGAGTGGGAGCTCTGTAGCATTTCTCATATTATATGTGGATGACATACTATTGATGGGAAATGATATAGAAAGCATAAAGGCCTACTTGAATAAGTGTTTTTCAATGAAGGACCTTGGAGAAGCTGCTTACATATTAGGCATCAAGATCTATAGAGATAGATCGAGACGCCTCATAGGTCTTTCACAAAGCACATACCTTGATAAGATATTGAAGAAGTTCAATATGGATCAGTCCAAGAAGGGGTTCTTGCCTGTATTGCAAGGTGTGAGATTGAGCACGGCTCAATGCCCGACCACGGCAGAAGATAAAGAAAAGATGAGTGTCATCCCCTATGCCTCGGCCATAGGGTCTATTATGTATGCCATGCTGTGTACCAGACCTGATGTAAACCTTGCCGTAAGTTTGGTAGGAAGGTACCAAAGTAATCCCGGCATGGAACACTGGACAACGGTCAAGAACATCCTGAAGTACCTGAAAAGGACTAAGGATATGTTTCTCGTTTATGGAGGTGACGAAGAGCTCGTCGTAAAGGGTTACGTCGATGCTAGCTTCGACACAGATCTGGATGACTCTAAGCCACAAACCGGATACGTGTATATTTTGAATGGTGGGGCAGTCTGCTGGAGCAGTTGCAAGCAAAGCGTCGTGGAGGGATCTACATGTGAAGCGGAGTACATGGCAGCCTCGGAGGCAGCACATGAAGCAATCTGGATGAAGGAGTTCATTGCCGACCTATGAGTTATTCCCAATGCATCGGGGCCGATGACTCTCTTCTGTGACAACACTGGAGCTATTGCCCTTACCAAGGAGCCCAGGCTTCACAAGAAGACCAGGCACATCAAGCGTCACTTCAACTCCATTCGTGAAAATGTTCAAAATGGAGACATAGATATTTGTAAAGTGCATACGGATTTGAATGTCGCAGATCCGTTGACTAAACCTCTTCCACGGGCAAAACATGATCAACACCAGAACTCTATGGGTGTACGATTCATCACAATGTAACTAGATTATTGACTCTAGCGCAAGTGGGAGACTGTTGGAAATATGCCCTAGAGGCAATAATAAAATGGTTATATTATATTTCCTTATTCATGATAATTGTCTATTGTTCATGCTATAATTGTGTTATCCGGAAATCGTAATACATGTGTGAACACATAGACCATAACATGTCCCTAGTGAGCCTCTAGTTGACTAGCTCGTTGATCAATAGATGGTTACGGTTTCCTGACCATGGACATTGGATGTCATTGATAACGGGATCACATCATTAGGAGAATGATGTGATGGACAAGACCCAATCCTAAGCATGGCACTAGATCGTGTAGTTCGTTTGCTAAAGCTTTTCTAATGTCAAGTATCATTTCCTGAGACCATGAGATCGTGCAACTCCCGGACACCGTAGGAATGCTTTGGGTGTACCAAACGTCACAACATAACTGGGTGGCTATAAAGGTGCACTACAGGTATCTCCGAAAGTGTCTGTTGGGTTGGCACGGATCGAGACTGGGATTTGTCACTCCGTATGACGGAGAAGTATCTCTGGGCCCACTCGGTAATGCATCATCATAATGAGATCAATGTGACTAAGTAGTTAGTCATGGGATCATGCATTACGGAACGAGTAAAGTGACTTGCCGGTAACGAGATTGAACGAGGTATTGGGATACCGACGATCGAATCTCGGGCAAGTAACGTACCGATTGACAAAGGGAATTGTGTACGGGATTGCTTGAATCCTCGACATCGTGGTTCATCCGATGAGATCATCATGGAACGTGTGGGAGCCAACATGGGTATCCAAATCCCGTTGTTGGTTATTGGCTAGAGTGGTGTCTCGGTCATGTCTGCATGATTCCCGAACCCATAGGGTCTACACACTTAAGGTTCGGTGACGCTAGAGTTGTAGAGATATTAGTATGCGGTTAACCGAAAGTTGTTCGGAGTCCCAGATGAGATCCCGGACGTCACGAGGAGTTCCGGAATGGTCCGGACGCAAAGATTTATATATAGGAAGTCCAGTTTCGGCCACCGGGAGAGTTTCGGGGGTCACCGGTATTGTACCGGGACCACCGGAAGGGTCCCGGGGGTCCACCGGATGGGGCCACCTATCCCGGAGGGCCCCATGGGCTGAAGTGGCGTGGGAACCAGCCCCTGGTGGGCTGGTGCGCCCCACCCAAGGGCCCAAGGCGCCTAGGGTTGGAAACCATAGGGGGGTCGTTGCCCCCCGAGGGGCCGCCGCCCCGCCCTCCCCCCCTCTAGATGGGATCTCCAAGGGGGGCATGCACCCCCCCTAGCCCCTATATATAGTGGAGGGGAGGGAGGGCAGCCGCACCCTAAGCCCTGGCGCCTGCCTCTCCCTCCCGTGACACCTCTTCCTCCTCCAGTAGCGCTTGGCGAAGCCCTGCTGGAATCCCGCTGCTTCCACCACCACGCCGTCGTGCTGCTGGATCTCCATCAAGTTCTCCTTACCCCTTGCTGGATCAAGAAGGAGGAGACGTCTCCGCTCCGTACGTGTGTTGAACGCGGAGGTGCCGTCCGTTCGGCGCTAGGATCATCGGTGATTTGGATCACGACGAGTACGACTCCATCAACCCCGTTCTCTTGAACGCTTCCGCTCGCGATCTACAAGGGTATGTAGATGCACTCCTCTCTCTCTGGTTGCTAGATGACTCCATAGATTGATCTTGGTGATGCGTAGAAAATTTTTAATTTCTGCAACGATCCCCAACGTTCACTACAAAGTAACACCCCCTCGCCCCCTATGTTAGGTAGGTTGTTAGGCCGTTAGGCAAGGTGTAGGCTTGATTTCCCCATTGCTCAATGCACCCTCAATGTCGACTAGGTTATGGACGCACGAATTAAGCTCGTAATTTAGGCTGCAACACTGATAGCTGTGATTCAGGCATGGCTCATGTTGATGCACAAAAGAGTTGTTCGTCGTGGTGGGAGGCCAGTCACCAATCACGGTCCAATGTTTATCCGGGATCAGGAGAGGATGGTGAATCTAAACTACATCTAAAACCACAACGACACAGAGGCTCTGTGGATGCTTCGAATGAAAAAGATCACTATTTAGAAGGCTTGTGCGGGCCATCAGGAGCAGGGGATGCTACAAGATAGCATCCACACCTGTGTGGAAGAGCAAGTAGCCATGCTCCTCCATGTTGTTGGTCATAATCAGAGGTTCAAGGATATGCAGAACACCTTCAGGAGATCAATGTAGACCATCTCCAGGTACTTCAGCCAAGTGTTGTATGTTGTTGGGGAACTCAGAGGAGAAATGATCGTGTCACCAACCAGCCGGACTCCTACGAAGATTCGCACTAGCCCAATACAGTATCCATACTTCAAGGTGAGCACTGACAGTATGTACTTCATACCTTGATATGCTTGTATTCTTCGGCTATAGCCACAACATAATCTTGTAATGCCATTTCAGAATTGCATTGGGGCAATAGATGGTACTCATGTCACTGCCACACTGTCGTGGTCACAGTCTGCAACATACATGGTAGAAAGCACTACACAAGGCAGAATGTGCTTGTTGTTGTTGACTTCGATCTGAAGTGCACATATGTGTTGGTTGGCTAGGAAGGATCAACACATGATGCTAACATTCTCAGTGACAACATGAGTCGTCCTGATGGCATCAACATCCTAGATGGCAAGTTCTACCTAGAAGATACTGGCTATGCATGCCGGCCAGGTGTTCTTCCACCCTTCAGGAAAACCAGGTACCATCTGAATGAGTTTGTTGGTAGGAACTATCCTAGGACTCCACGAGAGCTGTTTAATCTCAGACACTCCAGCCTTACAGTTACTGTTGAGATGGCATTTGGAGCTCTGAAGAACAGGTTTAAGATCCTAAATCAAAAGCCATTCCACATTTTCCCCACCCAGGTTAAGCTTGTGCTTGCTTGTTGCATTCTGCGTAACTGGATCCTACAATGGGGTTGTGATGAACTAGTGCCTGAGGAGGAAGATGTGATGCCTGACGATGTTGTTAACTCCGGCCATGGTGTGGAGGCATTTCACAACGAAGCCTGAAAGAACAAAAGGATGAAGTGGGCACAGGCAATGTGAGACAACAGAGATCAAACAAGGATCTGAAGAGGAAGAGGAAGAAGAAGAGGATGGACTTCCACCTAGTTAGCATCGATGAACTCTCCCCTATTCAGTCATATGGTTCTTAATAATTTGTGTTGTCATTTATTTCCTAGTTAGGACTGAAACTATATTCAGATTGTGTGTGGTAAGGTCACACTAGTGAGAAGTGGTGACAAGAACTTACGTTGGTTGCAACCAAACAACGTGTCATATGTACGTCTACTACAATGCAGCCAACCAAACGGCAGGTCAAATTTAGTTCTCTCATGCAGCCATCCTAGATGCGGGCAACCAAACTGTATGGTTTTTAGGCTATTTTTTCAGCCAGACCGATCAAAGAAACACATGCAATGCAGGCAAATTGGTAAAACCAACCAAACACGCTCTTGCTGCGAGGACGGCGCATTATCTTCGGGTAGGATGCCACAAAGGCCAGAAGTCCAGAACCATCTTTCCAAATGACCAATGTCTACTTACAAGTGAAACTTCCATCCCGGAGAAGCAATTTTTTTTGTTCGGAGAGCTGTTGGCCGTCTCATCTGGGGTTTCTAAGGCCTAAGAGCATCTACAACCGTGCATACCAAATTTGGGTCCTCAAATGCCCGTCGAACGTGTCCGGACACATTTGCGGACAGTGATCGGTCACATCTCAAAATTTGTCTGCTGCATCCAAATACCTCATAGTATATATCTCAAATCCATACAAACCATGCAAAATAAAAACCTACATACTACGTATATATCCTATCTACCCCACGCTACTCATCATCGAGATGTCCACGGCCTCCGTGTCGGGCTTTGGGTAGATGTCCGCATGCGGCAACTTCGGCTCGTCGTGGGACTCACTAGAGGCGAAGATTTCGTCGATCCCCACCCTCTGCTGCCGGAGGAAGCGTCGGTTGACCTAAACCGAGGCCTCTGCTGGATGGACTCTAGGGTGGCGGTCCACTCCGCCGCCTCCTCGGCTTGGGCGACCTCGAACTCTGTCATGGTGTCCTCAATGGCAAAGCCCGCAGCCAGCTCTGCCTCCCACTCTGGCTCCACTGTGTCCTCCTCCAGATTCGCCCCTCCATGGGCTAGGGATACTACTCCGCCTCCGACTGCCGCTGCTCCTCCGCTGGATCCGCCCCATCATGGTCTGGGGGTACTGGTCCATGATACGTCTCCAACGTATCTATAATTTTTGATTGTTCCATGCTATTATATTATCTGTTTTGGATGTTTTATATGCATTAATATGCTATTTTATATTATTTTTGGGACTAACTTATTAACCTAGTGCCCAGTGCCAGTTTCTGGTTTTTTCCTTGTTTTTGACTTTTACAAAAAAGGAATGCCAAACGAAGTCCAAACGGAATAAAACTTTACGGTGATTTTTCTTGTAATTTTTGAGTTGTAACTAAATAAAAGTGTGATGATCTTCATTGTTAGAGCATTGTCCCATGTGAGGAAAGGATGATGGAGACTATGATTCCCCCACAAGCCGGGATGAGATTCCGGACGAAAAAAAGAGGCCAAAAAATAAAGAAGGCCCAAATAAAAAAATGAGAGAAAAGAGAGAAGGGGTAATGCTACTATCCTTTTACCACACTTGTGCTTCAAAGTAGCACCATGATCTTCATGATAGAGAGCCTCCTATGATATCAATTTCATATACTAATGGGAATTTTTAATTATAGAACTTGGCTTGTATATTCCAATGACGGGCTTCCTCAAAATGCCCTAGGTCTTCGTGAGCAAGCAAGTTGGATGCACACCCACTTAGTTTTCTTTTGAGCTTTCATAAACTTATAGCTCTAGTGCATCCGTTGCATGGCAATCCCTACTCACTCACATTGATATCTATTAATGGGCATCTCCATAGCCCGTTGATACGCCTAGTTGATGTGAGACTATCTCCTTCCTTTTGTCTTCTCCACAACCATCGTCTATTCCACCTATAGTGCTATGTCCATGGCTCACGCTCATGTATTGCGTGAAAGTTGAAAAAGTTTCAGAACATCAAAAGTATGAAACAATTGCTTGGCTTGTCATCGGGGTTGTGCATGATTTGAATATTCTGTGTGATGAAGATGGAGCATAGCCAGACTATATGATTTTGTAGGGATAAGCTTTCTTTGGCCATGTTATTTTGAGAAGACATAATTATTTTGCTAGTATGCTTGAAGTATTATTGTTTTTATGTCAATATTAAAATTTTGTTTTGAATCTTACAGATCTGAACATTCATGCCACAATAAAGATAATTACATGGATAAATATGTTAGGTAGCATTCCACATCAAAAATTCTATCTTTATCATTTACCTACTCGAGGACGAGCAGGAATTAAGCTTGGGGATGCTTGATACGTCTCCAACGTATCAACAATTTTTTATTGTTCCATGCTATTATATTATCTGATTTGGATGTTTTATATGCATTAATATGCTATTTTATATGATTTTTGGGACTAACCTATTAACCTAGAGCCCAATGCCAGTTCATGTTTTTTTCCTTGTTTTAGAGTTTCGCAGAAAAGGAATACCAAACAGAGTCCAAACAGAATAAAACTTTCGCGATGATTTTTCTTGGACCAGAAGACACCCAGGAGACTTGGAGTGCAAGTTAGAAGAGCCACGAGGCGGCCACAAGGGTGGAGGGCGCGCCCCCCGACCTTGTGGGCCCCTCGGTGACCCCCTGACCTAGATCTTCCTCCTATATATTCTCAAATATCCCAAAAACTTCCAGGGGAGCCACGAAACCAATTTTCCACCTCCGCAACCTTCTGTACGCGTGAGGTCCCATCTCGGGGCCTTTTCACGGAGGGCTTCTACATCAACACCATTGCCTCTCCAATGAAACCTGAGTAGTTTATCACAGACTTGCGGGTCCATAGCTAGTAGCTAGATGGCTTCTTCTCTCTCTTTGATTCTCAACACAAAGTTCTCCTCGATGTTCTTGGAGATCTATTCCATGTAATACTCTTTTGCGGTGTGTTTGCCGAGATCCGATGAATTGTGGCTTTATGATCGGCTTATCTATGAATATTATTTGAATCTTCTCTGAATTCTTATATGCATGATTTGATATCTTTGCAAGTCTCTTCGAACTATCGATTTGGTTTGGCCAACTAGATAGGTTTTTCTTGCAATGGAAAAGTTCTTAGCTTTGGGTTCAACCTTGCGCTGCTCGATCCTAGTGACAGAAGGGGAACCGACACGTGTTGTATTGTTGCCATCGAGGATAAAAAGATGGGGTTTTCATCATATTGCTTGAGTTAATTCCTCTACATCATGTCATCTTGCTTAAGGTGTTACTCCGTTCTTTATGAACTTAATACTCTAGATGCATGCTGGATAGCGGTCGATGTGTGGAGTAATAGTAGTAAATGCAGGCAGGAGTCGGTCTACTTGATAAGGACGTGATGCCTATGTTCATGATCATTGCCTTAGATATCGTCATAACTTTGCACTTTTCTATCAATTGCTCTGCAATAATTTGTTCACCCACCGTAATAATTTCTATCTTGAGAGAAGCCTCTAGTGAAACCTATGCCCCCAGGTCTATTTTCCATCATATAAGTTTCCGATCTATAATTTCAGTTTCCTATTTACTTTCTTTGCAATCTTTTACTTTCCGTTCCATAAACCAAAAATACCAAAAATATTACTTTACCGTTTATCCATCTCTATCTGATCTCACGTTGCAAATAACCGTGAAGGGATTGACAACCCCTTTTGGGTGCAAGTTGGTGTTTGTTTGTGCAGGTATTCAGTGGCTTGCGCGTTGTCTCCTACTGGATTGATACCTTGGTTCTCAAAATCTGAGGGAAATACTTACTCTACTTTGCTGCATAACCCTTTCCTCTTCAAGGGAAAAACCAACGCAAGCTCAAGAGGTAGCAGGAAGAATTTCTGGCGCCATTGCCGGGGAGATCTACGCCAAGCCGAGACATACCAAGTACCCATCATAAACTCTCATCCCTCGCATCACATTATTTGCCATTCGCCTCTCATTTTCCTCTCCCCCACTTCTAAAAGATTTAGAGTTTCGCAGAGATTCGCCTTTTCGAAAAGATTCGCCTTTTCTTTGCCCCTCTTCTGTTTGTCTTATTCGCTTGCTTTCTGTGTGCTCATGTGTTGGATTGCTTGCTTTGTCGCAATGTATCCTCCAAAAAACGTTGATCCTCACCTTAGGAGGTTAGACGAAATTGAAAATAATGTTAGAAGCTTCATGTCTTTGCAATTTGAGCATAACAATTTGTTGGGGAACGTAGTATTTCAAAAAAATTCCTACGATCATGCAAGATCTATCTAGGAGAAGCATAGCAACGAGCGGGGAGAGTGTGTCCACGTACCCTCGTAGACCGAAAGCGGAAGCGTTTAGTAACGCGGTTGATGCAGTCGAACGTCTTCGCGATCCAAGCACCGAATGTACGACACCTCCGCGTTCAGCACACGTTCAGCTCGATGACGTCCCTCGAGCTCTTGATCCAGTTGAGGCCGAGGGAGAGTTCCGTCAGCACGATGGCGTGGCGACGATGATGATGAAGTTACCGGCGCAGGGCTTCGCCTAAGCACTACGGCGATATGACCGAGGTGTGTAACTATGGAGGGGGGCACCGCACACGGCTAAGAGAAGGCTTGGTGTCCCTTTGGGGTGCGCCCCTCCCACGTATATAAAAGGGGGGAGGAGAGGTGGCCGGCCCAAGGGGGGCGCGCCATGGGGGGAGTCCTACTTGGACTCCCAGTCC
>NC_057796.1:352045701-352063788 GCF_018294505.1 Triticum aestivum | reverse complement strand
AAGGAGGGAAGGAGGAGGAGGAGAGAAGGAAAGGGGCCCCCCCAACCCTAGTCCAATTCGGTTTGGGCTTGGGGCGGCGCACGCCTCCACCTGGCCGCCGCCTCCTCTCTCCACAGGGCCCATGAAGGCCCATTAACTCCCCGGGGGGGTTCCGGTAACCCCCGGTACTCCGGAAAATGTCCGAACCTTTCCGAAACCATTCCGGTGTCCAAACACAACCTTCCAATAATATATCAATCTTTATGTCTCGACCATTTCGAGACTCCTCGTCATGTCTGTGATCTCATCCGGGACTCCGAACAAACTTCGGTACATCAAATCACATAACTCATAACACAAATCGTCATCGAACATTAAGCGTGCGGACCCTACGGGTTCGAGAACTATGTAGACATGACTGAGACACATCTCCGGTCAATAACCAATAGCGGAACCTGGATGCTCATATTGTCTCCTACATATTATACGAAGATCTTTATCGGTCAAACCGCATAACAACGTACGGTGTTCCCTTCGTCAGCGGTATGTTACTTGTCTGAGATTCGATCGTCGGTATCATCATACCTAGTTCAATCTCGTTACCGCCAAGTCTCTTAACTCGTTCCATAATGCATCATCCCGCAACTAACTCATTAGTCACATTGCTTGCAAGGCTTATAGTGATGTGCATTCACTACTGCAGGATGTTGCTAACGCGACACTACGATCAGAGACCCTTCAACGAAACTGTGTGTGATGCCATAATCGCAAACGTTGGTGTAAAATAACCGTCAAAAAAGGTGCAAAACGTTTGCGATGGAGGATGCATCAAACACGGTTCAGATTTTAGTTGCGTGTGCGATGCAGGGCATACGGTTCAGCTCAATTAATTGTTTGCGATGAGGAGGAACAAAAGAAACGGGCAGCCAGATGAAGGTGTGTGCAATGTACAGCATACGGTTCACTCGGATGAACTGTTTGTGATTAGGCAACACAAAAGAAACGGTCAGCCCGATCAAGGTGTGTGCGATGTACAGCATACGGTTCACTCGGATGAACTGTTTGTGATTAGGCAAGAGAACAGAAACGGTTCAATATAACAAGATGTGTGTGATACGCGGCAAACAGGTCTGTAATCAGAAATGTGTGCGAAGACCGATAATAACACAGACGGTTGCTTCTAATAAGACGTATGTGATATGCTCTGTCTACACAACATCTATTGGCCATTGTGGGACGGGCGATCATCCGGATACGCCATAAGGATGCGAAGAGGCATTCCTATCAGCAAGGACTAGTTGTTCCACCAATAGCTCATGTAAGAAAACTATCAAGTTAAGTGTGCTCAGGCTGGAGCAGCCATCAGATGGGTAACTGGATGGAAAGTTGTGTTGATGTTAAATTAACTGATAGGATGGGTCATTTCGGTCATTTGACCGAAATGACCCATTCCCTCAGCTAATTTAACCTCGAGGTCCTTGTTTTTTTAACACATGTTAAAGAAGGTCTACCGCATTACTTTTTGACAATGTGTGATACGTGGCATACAGTTGATCCATCCGACCTGTTTGTGATGGAATAGGCCGTGTGTGTTGTGGGCAAACGCTTGCTAGTATTCAACCGTTTGGGATTGATGAATTCATCACCGACGGGTTCCCTAGTGTGGTCCGTGTTCATCTGATCATCATCTACTTCTTGTGCTAGCTCGATGTTCCTTCTATGCAAAGTTTCCATTAGTTGATGGCGTTTTATGAACACGCCACCGTTTCCCGCCATTTCCTCACCTGTTTCCTGCCACCCTGCTATATTGCGCATAGGCGGCGTGCAACGCACGGAGGCGACAAGCGCAGCCTGTAGCACATCCACCTTTTCCAAGCATGCTGACCCACCAAAGCGCCGCCTGCCACTCGTCGACGAGGAAATCGAGCAGGCGCCACGGCCCGTCGAGGCCGAGGCGCTCCCGGCAACGCGATGGACGACGTCGTGATGCGCGTCATCGCCAGGGTTGAGCAGACCTTTGGCGCATGGCGCTTGAGCACCGCGGATCAAGATAGGCATGTCAGCGCCGACAGGCTGCAGCTCGCTGCACAACATGATCGATGGCGCGCCGCGGAGCAAGCTAGGCGCGTCCGCGCCGATAGGCTGCGGCTCACCACACGGCGAGACCGTTGGAGCGCCGCAGAGTGAGAGGCGCGGCGCGCCGCACAGCAAGAGCGGATCCATCGGCGCTTGCCTGCTGTCGACATGGCGTCGCTGCTGGGTACACGTCCCGTCAGTACCCCCATTCCTCGCCAGGAGTGGGCAGAGGCCCTCGGCGCCATACTTTCACCAGAGGCCGGCTGCGCCATACTTGCACTGGACGCCCGCCGCGCCGTTCGCCTGGGTGCCGCCGTTTGCCTTGTCCGCGGCCCGCTGGATGCCAACGCGTTGTTCCGTAGGCTCGACCGCCTCCTTGGCCCAGGTGTCCACCTGGGCGAAGTAGAGGAACATGGCCGTCGCATCCTCGAGCTGGTGAGCTCCGATGAAATAGCCAACTTGGAGCTCAAGATCTCGCTCCAGATGTACCGCGAGCGTGTCGACCGCTTTGACGAACGCATGCACGAGTTCAGGCAGATCCAAGAGCTACCCTAGGCAAGGGCTGTTGGTCATGGTCTCATGGACGCGTTTTATTTTGAAAAGTCTTTTCGACGTGGATAACTATGTATTCACAACAATCATAGTATTGCTCTGTTTATTGCTCTGTTTCAATGTGTGTACTCTGTTTTCCATTCTTATATGTTCTGTTTCAATGTGTGTATATACGCTTTCCATTCTGTATATGTGGATGATAACAGCTAGATTCAAATTAGTATACAAAAACAGAAAAAAATTGGAATTCATAATATATATATATATATATTAATTGTTCATTAGTTCATCACAAAATATATATATATATATATATAATCATCACATATACGTGATGATACTTAACTACTAGGTACAATGAATAAAATTAAAAATGAACAATACTAAAACTAATAATCCCTCCTGGGGCCAGTATTCCGGCAACCCCTCGCCAGCAGCTCCCTGGTGCACGGCGTCTTCCCAGTTCGGAGGCAGTACTCCGACTCCTCCGCCTCGCAGCGCTTGACGTACCGATCTGCCCCTTGCTGGCGGACGCGCGCGGCCGATCTTGCCATTTCGTTGGGCGCCCAACGGAGCTCCTCGTCGGTGGCACGCTGGAGCTTATCGGCCCACCTCCACGCAACGATGAGGCGCCCAGCGCCTATGACCTTCCTCGCGAAGTACCTGTATTCGTACACCTCCTCGGCACGACGACGTGCCCGCCCCCAAAGCTCTGCCGCCTCCTTTTTCCAGCCGGCATCACGGGCTTCACAGGCCGCCTAGTACCTGTCTTTCTCCTCCGCCATCTCCTTCTTGAACGCCACTTGCCTGGCTTTCTCAGCCGGTGGCAGCGACTTCCACAGACAAAGATTGTACTGGCCCCAAAACCAATCCAAAGTTGGGGGGTCCGGTGCAACCTCGTCAGGCGGCGCGTAGGGGTCCTCGTCGCTGCTAATCGAGTGAGCGTCCTCGGGGGGCGGCGACTCCTCGTCGGCGCGTGGGCAGACCGGTGGCGCCATGGCAGAGATTTGACAGAGAGAGAGAGGGCGGGCGAGGGGAGGATGTAGATGAGAATGCAGGCGGGACGACGTGAGCAAGGTAGTATTTATTGGCGGTCGTAATCTAGATCGACGGGACAGTACACACGCCGGTCACCGGAATTTACGAGTACTGTAGTTTGAATTACACACGATTCCCGCAGCAAAATCCGTGTGTGAACATAATAGTTGACGGTTTTCAATACAGAACCGTGTCTGATTAATGATCGCCGCCAATCACCTACCAAACCTCGAGCCGCGAGATAGAGTGCCAATCGTGTGGGGGTCGGTTGTCTTGCCAGATCTTTACATTTTCTTTTTTGAACACCAGATATTTACATCGTCTGATGATTTTTTAACTCGCACACAAGTACACAAAAATATGATTTTTCAAACAGCTTTGGTTAGGCGTTGCATGTAGATGTAGTTCAAATTTGAATTACGGTCATTAAATGGTTAGAAAATCACTTAAATGTCTTTAAAAGGTCAAAGGACCCCAGAAGTTTTCCAAATTTTCACATGACAGTTGTATTAGTGCATGTTAAACGTAGGAAAAAAAATTAGAAGGCCGTAAGAGGAAGTTATCTCTCGTTCGTCATCAAACATGCATTGTTCCCTCTCGGAACCACGAACCTTCTAGTGATTTGCTCCGGTTTGTGAGGGGTGTGTGTCGAAACTTTTGTCAAACAGGCCAATTTTTTTACCACATCATCTTGGTGTTATAACATTAAATCAAGCAAGGTTTCATGTTTTTCTGATCATTTTTAATTTTTTGGAACTAAAATGCCATGGCATGCACTCCATGCATGTGCCCATGCCTTGAGACCAATATGTTTGAAAATTCCTTCTAATTTACTGCACATGCAATTAACTCGCACACAAGTACACAAAAATATGATTTTTCAAACCGTTATGGTTAGGCGTTGCATGTAGATGTAGTTCAAATTTGAATTACGGTCATTAAATGGTTAGAAAATCACTTAAATGTCTTTACAAGGTCAAATGACCCCAGAAGTTTTCCAAATTTTCACATGACAGTTGTATTAGTGCATGTTAAACGTAGGAAAAAAAAATAGAAGGCCGTAAGAGGAAGTTATCTCTCGTTCGTCATCAAACATGCATTGTTCCCTCTTGGAACCACGAACCTTCTAGCGAGTTGCTCCGGTTTGTGTGGGGTGTGTGTCCAAACGTTCGTCAAACATGCCAATTTCTTTACCACATCATTTTGGTGGCATGACATTACATCAACCAAGGTTTCCTGTTTTTCTGATCATTTTTTTATTTTTTGGATTTAAAATGCCATGGCACTCCATGCATGTGCCCATGCCTTGAGACTAATATGTTTGAAAATTCCTTCTAATTTACTGCACATGAAATTAACTCGCACACAAGTACACAAAAATATGATTTTTCAAACCATTATGGTTAGGCGTTGCATGTAGATGTAGTTCAAATTTGAACTACGGTCATTAAATGGTTAGAAAATCACTTAAATGTCTTTAAAAGGTCAAATGACCCCTGAAATTTTCCAAATTTTCACATGACAGTTGTATTAGTGCACGTTAAACGTAGGAAAAAATTGAAGGCTGTAAGAGGAAGCTATCTCCCGTTCGTCATCAAACATGCATTGTTCCCTCTCAGAATCACAAATCTTCTAGCGAGTTGCTCCGGTTTGTGAGGAGTGTGTGTACAAACGTTCGTCAAACATGCCAATTTCTTTACCACATCATCTTGGTGGCATGACATTACATCAACCAAGGTTTCATGTTTTTCTGATCATTTTTTTTATTTTTTGGAATTAAAATGCCATGTCACTCCATGCATACGTATGCATGTATCCATGTCGTGAGACTAATATGTTTGAAAATTCCTTCTAATTTACTGCACATGGAATTAACTCGCACACAAGTACACAGATATGATTTTTCAAACCGTTTTGGTTAGGCGTTGCATGTAGATGTAGTTCAAATTTGAATTACGGTCATTAAATGGTTAGGAAATCACTTAAATGTTTTTAAAAGGTCAAATGACCCCTGAAATTTTCCAAAATTTCACATTACAGTTCTAGTACTGCATGTTAGACATAGAAAAAATTTGAAGGCCATAAGAGGAAGCTATCTCCCGTTCGTCATCAAACATGCATTGTTCCCTCTTGGAACCACGAACCTTCTAGAGAGTTGCTCCGGTTTGTGAGGGGTGTGTGTCCAAACTTTCATCAAACATGCCAATTTCTTTACCACGTCATCTTGGTGGCATGACATTACATCAACCAAGGTTTCATGCGTTTCTTTTTTTCGGAATTAAATGGCTAGAAAATCACTTAAATGTCTTTAAAAGGTCAAATGACCCCTAGAATTTTCAAAAAATTCACATTACAGTTGTAGTAGTGCATGCTAGACGTAGAAAAAAATTGAAGGTCGTAAGAGGAAGTTATCTCCCATTCATCATCAAACATGCATTGTTCCCTCTCGGAACCGCGAGCCTTCTAGTAAGTTGCCCCGGTTTGTGAGGGTGTGTGTCCAAACTTTCGTCAAACATGCCAATTTTTCTACCACATCATCTTGGTGGCATGACATTACATCAACCAAGGTTTCATGTGTTTCTGAGTTTTTTATTTTTTGGAATTAAAATGCCATGTCACTCCATGCTTAATTGTGCCATAGCCGTTAGACCAATATGTTTGAAAATTCTTTCCAATTTACTGCACATGGAATTAAATCGCACACAAGTACACGAAATATGAGTTTTCAAACCGTTATGGTTAGCTGTTGCATGTACATGTAGTTCAAATTTCAATTACGGTCATTAAATGGCTAGAAAATCACTTAAATGTCTTAAAAGGTCAAATGACCCCTAAAATTTTCCAAAATTTGACATGACAGTTGTATTAGTACTACCAAATTTCTCATTCATTTAAAACACCATCCGTTGGCACTTTACTCCAAATTCGTCTTTCACAGCTAATAAAAATATCTACAACATCACACACAGTTGTTTTCTAGGAACCGTTTGCGATGAAAATATCTGGATCTATTTAAGTCTCCCTCCTTAAGCTTCGCCGGCTCGTCTGCTTTAGTGCCGGCAACCCCCGAATCCACGAATCCCGATCCCCATTTCTGCACCCCTTCTTGCAAAGATGATGCCGTGGAAACGCTTCATGAAGGCCCGTACGATGGACGCGTCCCGCCCAAGCGTCGCCGCGTGCGCCGAGAGCGCGGCCGCCTACGCCAAGAGTGGCGCCGCATCCGCATTGAGCGCGCCCGCTTCCGTCGAGAGGGCATCTGCGGCAGCTGACAGGGCAGCTGCAGCAGCCGAGACGGCTGCAGCTGCTGCTACGGCGGCTGCAAACGCCGACAGTGCTCGAGCTGCCCTCCGTGTCGCTGATGTCGCCCTAGCCCGGGTCGAGGCCATCCACGCCAAGATCGAGGACGCACACGCCAAGATATTCCAAGCCACCTCGGACTCCAGCATGTAACCCACATCTAAAAAGGCGGCGGTGGCTATGGAGCACCTGCTTCCTCATGAGGTCACCGAGCGAGAGCTGGAGATGCAGGAGGCGGCGGAGATCGAGGAGCGCCGGGAGGAGGAGTTGCGCGTGGCCGAGGTCGAGGTAGAGAAGAGTCTGTCCGTCGAGGAATCGGCGGTGGAGTACCAACGCGAGCTTTGGTGGAGCCACTACTACGAGTACTACAACCTTGAGGGCGGCGCCAAGGACGAGGACGTGGTCGACTTCAGCAGGGGGAACGCGGAGTCCACCAACGGCGGCATGTCGCCAGGACAAGTCATCGACGTCTCATCTCACACCGGCGATGCATAGGCCGGCGCGGCGACGGATTTGTTAAAATTATGCGTACTTAGGCTTTGTTTTTAATGCTGGTCTTTTGTTAGAGCAATGTTTAGGTCAACTGGCTCTGTGTAAGTACTAAAATTGCTCTATTCGGTAAGTGTGGTCTGTCTGCTGTACGCTCTTTTGTGTGCCCAAATTAGGAAGCGATGTTAAATTATGCAATGACGTACCCGCGGAAATTTCCACCAAAATTTGAATTATCAAACTCATCCCATGCGCGTAAAGCAGAAGAATCGTTTGCGATGTACACAATCGTTCAAAGTGAATGGTCCGGCGGCACCGCGCGCAAAGTTTCCCTCCACATTTCCAAAATTTTGGCCTACCGCCAAAATATCTACCCCCGCCCCCCTTCCCCACCCCCTTTTCTCCCCGACCACAAGTTACATTTCCCGTATTTCCTCCTTCCTTCCTTCCTTGCTAAGCTATAGCCGCTTCCTCGCTCTCGCCGTCTCGCATCCTACCGCCGGGGTCGCCATGGCCTTCTTCAACGACCTCTCCAGCGGTTCCTCCTCCGGCGACTACTCCTTCACCACTGGGGTATGCCTCTCTTCTCTCTCTCGGGCTATGAACTGGAATGAAGGATTTTACCCGGCGGTCGATTTGAGTCATTTCTTTCTCTTGTAGCTCCCTGGGACCATCAGTGGCAATGAATGGAGCGGGGTGGCTGAAGATCTATCTGCTCGTTGTCACCATCAATCTCCATGCGTGAAGCTAGTTGTGTTTGATTCTGTGGACGGTAGGAGGAAGTTTCTGGCATGTGCAGAGAAGGTTAGACCCTCTTTCGTTGTTATGAATCATTTGTTAGATGTGATTCAGACACTGTCACGGCCCCAACCCATTCATACCACACCTTCAACCAAACGCATCCTAAGACAGTGTCACAGTTTATACCTAGTATCTTAAATTGTTGCCATCTCATCAGCGGTGCCATTAGAAAATTATTTGGCACCGCTTCTGCAGTTTGTGCAGCCAACTTTCGTCCACACATCCGAGCAGCCAAGCAGTAAAATACTAAATCTTTATGGCACGAAGGAACTGGGCATCGGAGCAACTACGTGCTCTAGAGTCCGGGTCCCTGATTTTTTTTCCGCTACATCGGCTCGCCAGTGCAGGGCATCTGTGCGAGATGTAGCAACAGTTGTCTTTACCCCAGTTTTGGCATACATAGTGGACGGCCTTAGTGCTATTAGTTCTATGTTACTAAATGTGTGCATGTACACACCTGTTAGTATCAATTTGATGTCATCCAAACACTGTCACTATGTTGTTGCAGTTATATTTACCTTCCTCATAAAATGTTCAATTTGTTATTTATTGTACATGAGTAAGAACTTGTAGCGTCGTTGCAGTTAATTATAGCTTCTGATGTTCCAGAATTTGGTTGTTGTCTCAGTACTAATTATTTCATTTGCACATTGATCTTTTTGAGAAGATATGTCATAATTAACATGTTTCTTCAGTTTTTCAAAATAAGCATTGGTGATTTTCTATGTTGCTATAAACCCATTTCCCTTACAATTGTTACTGATCTAGTTTTAAATATTATAGGATGAACGGGAGTGTTCTTACATAGAGTGGGTTGATCAAGAGTGGCCACAGTCTTTGAAGATGTGCCTAGCGAAGCTCTGGAGCATGTATGAGGAAGAGAACACACGTAGGCTTAGAGAAAGTCTTGTCAACACTGAAGCATATTTCAAGATGCGGGATAAAAAGTTGAAGGTGGAGAATGAGCTCAGATTTTTAAAATCAGACTTTGCTAAGATGGTGTTGGCGAAGGAGGAGGCACTTTCCCAGTTGGCCCGTGCAAAACGGGTTCTTACTGAACTGAAAGCAAGGTGGATAAGACGAGCCTGGATGACCTCAATTAGGGAAATGAATATATTGTTCTTATGAAGTTGAACTAGCTAATGTTGTAATGTGTTGTTTTCATGTAGCTACCGTACTGTGATGTTATAATATATTTATGTGCCTGATATGAAATTGGCAAGCAGTTGTTCGATATGAAATATGAATTTGCGTAATACTGGAATTATTAATTGTAAACTAATAAACCTGCTAAATGTGTCATGGACCTTTGCAAACGTTTCTAGCAGTAAAAGCACTTGCGATGGATAGCCCAATGCCACACGGTTTTCTTCATCAAATCGTGTGTGATATAGTTGATAAAAGCAAACAGTTAACCAAGGAAGACCGTGTGTGATAGTTACACCTTTCACACAAGCCTACACATAAAATTGTGTGGGATGTACGTCCGAACGGAACGTTTTCCCTGCATTGACTATGTGGGATGTACATAAGAACAGAAACGTATTCCTTGGATTGACTGTGTGTGATATACATACGAACGGAAATGATTTTCTGGGATTCACTATGTGGGATGTACATACCTACGGAAATGATTTTCTCAGATTACCGTGTGGGATGTACATACCTACGGAAATGATTGGGTTTCGATGCCTCGCCCGATCGCACACGGCCCCAGCTTGGGTCCCGGGAGGGCCTATCCCCGACAATTTCTGGGTCGTGTGGGAAGGACACACTATCGCACACACTCACTTGGCGACAGTTCCAAATGCCATCGCGGAAAGGGGATAAAAACCATTTGTTTAGGACCGACGCGTATCAGTGATTACTGAGAGGGCCCGGAGATACCTCTCCAATACACTGAGTGACAAATCCTAATCTCGATCTATGCCAACTCAACAAACACCATCGGAGACACCTGTAGAGCATCTTTATAATCACCTGTTACATTGTGACGTTTGATAGCACACAAAGTGTTCCTCCGGTATTCGGGAGTTGCACAATCTCATAGTCAGAGGAACATGTATAAGTCACGATGAAAGCAATAGAAATAAAACTAACCGATCATTAATGCTAAGCTAATGGATGGGTCTTGTCCATCACATCATTCTCGAATGATGTGATCCCGTTCATCAAATGACGACACATGTCTATGGCTAGGAAACTTAACCATCTTTGATTAACGAGCTAGTCAAGTAGAGGCATACTAGGGACACGCTGTTTGTCTATGTATTCACACATGTACTAAGAATACAATTCTAGCATGAATAATAAACATTTATCATGATATAAGGAAATATAAATAACGACTTTATTATTGCCTCTAGGGCATATTTCCTTCAGTCTCCCACTTGCACTAGAGTCAATAATCTAGATTACATAGTAATGATTCTAACACCCATGGAGTCTTGGTGTTGATCATGTTTTGCTCGTGAGAGAGGCTTAGTCAACGGGTCTGCAATATTCAGATCCGTATATATTTTGCAAATCTCTATGTCTTCCTCCTTGACTTGATCGCGGATGGAATTGAAGCGTCTCTTGATGTGTTTGGTTCTCTTGTGAAATCTGGATTCCTTCGCCAAGGCAATTGCTCCAGTATTGTCATAAAACATTTTCATTGGACCCGATGCACTAGGTATTACACCTAGATCAAATATGAACTCATTCATCCAGACTCCTTTCTTCTTCCGAAGCAGCTATGTACTCCGCTTCACACGTAGATCCCGCCACGATGCTTTGTTTGGAACTGCACCAACTGACAGCTCCACCATTCAATATAAATATGTCTCCAGTTTGTGACTTAGAGTCATCCGGGTCAGTGTCAAAGCTTGCATCGATGTAACCATTTACGATGAGCTCTTTGTCACCTCCATAAACGAGAAACATATCCTTAGTCCTTTTTAGATATTTCAGGATGTTCCTTACCGTTGTCTAGTGATCCACTCCTGGATTACTTTGGTACCTCCCTGCTAAACTAATAGCAAGGCACACATCAGGTCTGGTACACAGCATTGCATACATGATAGAACCTATGGCTAAGGCATAGGGAATGACTTTCATTTTCTCTCTATCTTCTGCAATGGTTGGGCATTGAGTCTGACTCAACTTCACACCTTGTAACACAGGCAAGAACCCTTTCTTTGACTGATCCATTTTGAAATTCTTCAAAACTTTATCAAGGTATATGCTTTGTGAAAGTCCAATTAAGCGTCCTGATCTATCTCTATAGATCTTGATGCCCAATATATAAGCAGCTTCATCGAGGTCTTTCATTGAAAAATTCTTATTCAAGTATCCTTTTGTGCTATTCAGAAATTCAATATCATTTCTGATCAACAATATGTCATCTACATATAATATCATAAATGCTACAGAGCTCCCACTCACTTTCTTGTAAATACAGGCTTCTCCAAAAGTCTGTATAAAACCATATGCTTTGATCACACTATCAAAGCATATATTCCAACTCCGAGAGGCTTGCACCAGTCCATAAATGGATCGCTGGAGCTTGCACACTTTGTTAGCACCTTTAGGATCGACAAAACCTTTTGGTTGCATCATATACAACTCTTCTTTAAGATATCCATTAAGGAATGCAGTTTTGACATCCATTTGCCAAATTTGATAATCATAAAATGCGGCAATTGCTAACATGATTCGGACTGACTTAAGCATTGCTACAGGTGAGAAGGTCTCATCGTAGTCAACTCCTTGAACTTGTCGAAAATCTTTCGCAACAAGTCGAGCTTTGTAGATAGTAACATTACCGTCAGCGTCAGTCTTCTTCTTGAAGATCCATTTATTCTCATATGGCTTGCCGATCATCGGGCAAGTCAACCAAAGTCCACACTTTGTTCTCATACATGGATCCCATCTCAGATTTCATGGCCTCAAACCATTTCGCGGAATCAGGGCTCATCATCGCTTCCTCATAGTTCGTAGGTTCGCCATGGTCAAGTAACATGACCTCCAGAACAGGATTACCGTACCACACTGGTGCGGATCTTACTCTGGTTGACCTACGAGGTTCAGTAGTAACTTGATCTGAAGTTTCATGATCATCATCATTTGCTTCCTCACTGATTGGTGTAGGAATCACTGGAACTGATTTCTGTGATGAACTACTTTCCAATTCAGCAGCAGGTACAATTACCTCATCAAGTTCTAATTTCCTCCCACTCACTTCTTTTGAGAGAAACTCCTTCTCTAGAAAGGATCCATTCTTAGCAACGAATACCTTGCCTTCGGATCTGTGATAGAAGGTGTACCCAACAGACTCCTTTGGGTATCCTATGAAGATACATTTCTCCGATTTGGGTTCGAGCTTATCAGGTTGAAGCTTTTTCACATAAGCATCGCAGCCCCAAACTTTAAGAAACGACAACTTGGGTTTCTTGCCAAACCACAGTTCATATGGTGTCGTCCCAACGGATTTAGATGGTGCCCTATTTAACGTGAATGCAGCCATCTCTAAAGCATAACCCCAAAACGATAGTGGCAAATCAGTAGGAGACATCATACATCGCACCATATCTAATAAAGTGCGTCTACGACGTTCGGACACACCATTACGCTGTGGTGTTCCGGGTGGCGTGAGTTGCGAAACTATTCCACATTGTTTCAAACGAAGACCAAAATCATAACTCAAATATTCACCTCCACAATTAAATCGTAGAAACTTAATTTTCTTGTTACGATGATCTTCCAGTTCACTCTAAATTCTTTGAAGTTTTCAAATGTTTCAGACTTATGTTTCATCAAGTAGATATACCCATATCTGCTCAAATCATCTGTGAAGGTTAGAAAATAACGATACCCGCCGCGAGCCTCAACACTCATCGGACCGCATACATCAGTATGTATTATTTCCAATAAGTCTATTGCTCGCTCCATTGTTCCGGAGAACGGAGTCTTAGTCATCTTGCCCATGAGGCATGGTTCGCAAGCATCAAGTGATTCCAAAAGCCCATCAGCATGGAGTTTCTTCATGCGCTTTACAGCAATATGACCTAAACGGCAGTGCGAAAAATAAGTTGCACTGTCATTATTAACCTTGCATCTTTTGGCTTTTATGAATATGTGTATCACTACAATCGAGATTCAACAAGAATAGACCACTCATCAAGGGTGCATGACCATAAAACATATTACTCATATAAATAGAACAACCATTATTCTCTTATTTAAATGAATAACCGTCTCGCATCAAACAAGATCCAGATATAATGTTCATGCTTAACGCTGGCACCAAATAACAATTATTCAGGTCTAAAACTAATCCCGATGGTAGATGTAAAGGTAGCGTGCCGACGGCGATCACATTGAATTTAGAACCATTTCCCCCAGGTACTGCCATGTGTCAAGCTATGTCGTCCGTTGGCAGACGGCAAAGGTGCAACGCTCTTTGCCATCTGCCAGCGGACGGCAAAATAACCAAATAGGCCAGCCAGTGCCCCAGGTTGTACAGGTAGCTGCCACGTGGCAGCTTTGCCGTCTGCTGGCTGATGGCAAAGCTCTTTGTTGCCTGCCAGCCGACGGCAAAGAGCCTATATAGCCCCTGTTTTTTCTGTTTTTTGTTATATCCTTGCATTTTCAAAAGACATAAATTATATATATATAGTTTCAACCTCACACATAGCCCATGTATCCATCATCTAGCAGTCCATCAATGCAACAGAACACATAGGGTATTAAAAAGTCCAATACATACATAGTTTCACGGAGTTCATCAACATACATACATAGTTTCACGGAGTTATTCGACATAGATTGTTTATCAACACAAAATCAAAACAGAAATTAAAACTAGCAGTCCATCAAACCAGCTTCCATGAAGTGAATCAAATCTGCAAAAATGGGAGTAAGCAAGAAGAAGAAGATTTTTACCCTTTTCCTTCTCATTCTTCTTCTTTTATTCTTTCTTCTTCTTTTATTCTTTCTTCTTCTATTATTCTTTCTTTTTCTCCTCTTCCTTGTTTTTCTTCTTCTTATTCCTTATTTGTGTCATTTTAGAGCTTACATAGGTAATTATGCCATTTTTTAGCTAACTAAGCTTATTATGTCAATTTGGAGGAAATTAAGGTAAGTGTAGGTCATTTTTGTGCTAACATAAGTGATTATGCCATTTTTGAGCTAACGTAGGTAGAATGGATTATTTTGGAGCTAACCTAGCTAAAATGGATCATATTGGAGCTAACGTAGGTAAAATGGATCATATTGGAGCTAACCTAGGTAAACTTGCTCATTTTGGAGCTAACCTAGGTAAAATGGATCATATTGGAGCAAACCTAGGTAAAATGGGTCATTTTGGAGCTAATTTAACTAATTATGCGTTAACTAAGCATATTATGCCATTTTTGACATAAGTAATCTAAGTATAGGTCTTTATTTAGCTAACCTAGGTAAATAAGCATATTAGAGCTAATTTAGTTAAGTATAGATCATTTTGGAGCTAAGTAAGCTAATTATGTCATTTTGTAGGAAGATTGGCTAAGTCTATGTCATTATGGTAACCATTTAGGAGGAAATAAAGCTAAGTCTAGGTCTTTATGCATTTGGTAGGCAAAACACTAGAGAAATGTTACCGTCATCACGGAGGTGAAGGGCCGGTCGGGTTTACGCCAGTGTCATACGGAGAAGGACCGGTCGGGCTTGCACCAGTGCGAGATGGAGAAGGATCGGTCGATGCTTGTCAGGAGGCATGCTGCACCAAAGATCATTTGCAATGTCTCGTTAGCATGATGCAACTGAAATGTGAATACTAGTAACTAATGACCATTCAAATGAAACTCACCGTGTCCGCTATACCAATCTGAGGCATCGGCGGAGGGGTCTGACCGTTTTTCTCGCACATGGACTGCACATTTTGATTTCATGAGTCAGTCATATTAGTTAGTAATGAAACGAACATTACATGCATGATTTGGCTAATAAGCAGGAGAAACTTACCACGAAGAGCTCGTATAGGGCTCGGTGAGACGCGGTTCCTCTCCTCCTGCAGCATCCTAGCCGTCCTCTGCTCCAGCTCGGTCTCCCTCTCCTTGGCCTACATGTTTGCCTCCGCCAGAAGCTCCTGGGCCCTAGCATCAATGGTGAGGTCCACTGGCTGTGGTCGAGGCAGTATGTCAGGAAGAGATCTCGCGTGGCGCTTCTTGATCTCCGGGAGACTACTAGGACGCCGTATCAGTCCATCCCCAATGGCTACCAAGCCATGTTTTCTCCCATCACCAGATAGCATCACGAGCTCTGTATCAAAAGGACTCTGGCTCGGGTTGAAGTCATCCCCTTTCGTTGCCTTCCAAAGTCTCTGTACCTCACGAGCTTGTTGTGGGAGGAGATGTTGGTGAAGCTCTCTGGATGATCGAGGTCATCCTCAGAGAATGCCTTGGCCTTCTTGAACGGGGCCATATGGGCCATGGCATAGAGGTCGTACAGTGGTGGCAGTTCCTTCTTGTTGTGTTTAGCCTAAAAGAGAGGAACAACATATTAGTTAAGGGCTGAAGCTAGCATGAAGAATGAAATTGCATGAATCGTTAAGGGATGAAACCACATACCCGGTGATCCCCGTACTCAAACAGGTTCGAGCTCCCTTGATGGTGTGGCACACCTCGCATTTGGGAACGCTTATCCCTGGCCTTGTTGTGTTCGGCTAGCCATTGGGGAGAGAACCACTCATCCACCAACGCCTCCCAACAGTCCATCTTATCCGCACACCATCTTGGGGGCACCTAAGTTTGGCAAAGAGAAATTTCAGCGCTACGCCTACGAATGAAATCAAGGAAACTAAGTACAAGGCCTTAAGAATAGGTAATTACCTTCATGTACTTCTCCTTGCTCAGATACTTGCGCGCAGCACTTCTTCTTGGCCCTCCTAATGTTAGTCGAGGCGTAGTAGTCTCGAACAGCCTGCACCCTAGCCTTGTGCCGTAAGTTCTGAAGTAGGCGCTTGCACTCGGCTTCGAGAACCCTAGCCGCCTCCGCCTCGTGTTCCTCAGCAACCCTGTAGAAGGTCTGCAATTGAACAAGACAACACTGATTAGTACAATCACTAGGTAATGTTGATTTTTAATTCTGTAAAGTAGAAATTACCCAAAACCGCTGCCTCACAATGTCGGCCACCGCCTCGCACACGACACTGTCGACCCTCTCCTCTGGCGGGGCCGGGGCAGCCACGTACAACTCCCAGCTCATTGCTAGCTGTGGAGCCTGACCCTCACTGGGCAACGTGACCCACCCCTGAAGTGGTGCCGGACTAGAGTACCAAGGAGCTGGTTGGGCCTACGGACACCATCGGGGTGTATCCAACCCCTGCAGTATGACAAGGCCAACACATTAGATATTAATTTGAAGAAACATGCAGAACAAAGGT
This sequence comes from Triticum aestivum, assembly GCF_018294505.1. NCBI lineage: Eukaryota > Viridiplantae > Streptophyta > Magnoliopsida > Poales > Poaceae > Triticum > Triticum aestivum. The sequence continues at coordinate 352,047,146 of NC_057796.1, read as the reverse complement.
TAAAATAGAGTAAATGCACTTATTTCTCCCCGTTAGGCTGAATCAACCACCTCTGATCACGGGTCGCCGGCACGGCCGGGAGCTTCGTACCACCATGCTGGTAGACCTTCTTGCCCTGCTCAACCAGCTCGCCATTGCTAAAACTATCGTCAGACCAGGTCTCCTCGCCATCAGCGTGGCCACTAGTCTCCGGAGTCACCTCGGACGAAGACTCTGGGACCGGAGTCTCGTGGGACGAAGACTCTGGGGCCTGAGTCTCCTGGGACGAAGGCTCGGTGACACGAGGCTCGTCAGCCCGAGGCTCATGGACCGGAGTCCGAGACGGGTCCAAGTCTGACGGCTCCACCTGAGACGGAGCACTCCGGTGGTCCAGAGAATCAGCTTTGGATGGCAGCAAGGAAGGCACAACAGCCTTCCTACCTCTCCCGCCGCCACGTCCACCTCTAGATCCCCTCTTCATCTTCCCCCGACCTCTCCCGGCCGAAGAAGAAGGGTCCGCCGGTGTCGCCATGTTGTCTACGAGCACTCTACAAAGTTGCTGGGGTGGAATATAGCCACCCCCCCAGCACGCGCATAGGAAGAAGGAGGCTCGGAGCGCTCTCGACCCGCGCCCACCATCTATCAACACCTGTAATGACAAAGAGTAAACAAAATTAGTACAACATAAACATACAAAAAAATTGGTGGGTGAAAACAACACCTAAAAAATTAACTAACTAACTAAGTAACTAACCTAAAAAATAACTAACTAACTAATTAAAGGCTTTTTCTTAAGGCCAGAAATGGTCTTTAATAGGTTAAAATTATTTTAGTGTTTCAAAATATTGGTCAAATCCATCAAAAACCCTTTTCTGATATTTCAATCATTTGGAATATTTACATAGGAAATATTCTCTATAAATTCCAAGAAAATTCTAGCATGTAAAAAATGCCATATTTGATTATCTTGCCAAGTATCATCTCTTGGAGAACAAGATGACATCACCAAAACCCCTCAAACTAATTAACCTAACTAACCTAACTAACCTAGTCTAAAGATAACTAACCTAGAAAATCAAACTAACCTAACTAACCTAGTCATCTTCTCCTCATTTTCTTCTTCCCTCCTCCTCCTCCTCTTCTTCTTCTTCTTCTTCCTCTTTTTCTTCCCCCTTTCTACTTATTCTACTTTTCTTCTTTTTTTCATCTTTTTTTTCAGTTCCTTTAATTATGACTATTTAACTCAAACCTAACACTAATCTAATATAATTAAACCTAAACTAATTAAACCTAAACCTAAACCTAAACTAAATAACCTAAACTAATTAAACCTAAACTATTTAAACTAAATAACCTAAACTAATTAAACTAAATAACCTAAACTAAAAAAACTTAAACTAAATAACCTAAACTAAACAGAAAAGAAAAATAGAAAAAAAACATAAAAGAAAACAGGGGCAGGGGCT
>NC_057796.1:352032343-352045229 GCF_018294505.1 Triticum aestivum | reverse complement strand
CACGGGGCGGGGAGGGTGCGGCGACAGCGCGGGGAGGGTGCAGCGGCGACGACGCGGGGTGGCACGGGTGGAAGAAAGAGAAGAGAGACAGAGAGAGAGGGCGATGGCGGGGCACGGCCGTTAAGTCAATTTTCAAGCTTTGTCGTCCGCAAGCTCTTTGCCGTCATCTAGCGGACGGCATAGAAAACTTTGCCGTCTGCTAGTGGACGGCAAAGAGGGGCCCCGTTAGGGGTTGACAACAAGTGGGCCACCCTCCCTCTTTGTCGTCCGCTAGCAGACGGCAAAGCTTCTATGGCGTCTGCTAGTGGACGGCAAAGAGCTTGCTGACGGAAAACAAGCTCTTTGTCGTCCGCTTGTTCTTTGTCGTCAGCCTTGTGTATGCATATGGCAAAGACCTTCTTTGCCGTTAGCTAGCGGGCAGAAAAGAACAGGCTGACAGCAAAGATCCTGATTCCAGTAGTGAGTGGCAAGTGCCTAAGCTTGGGGATGCCCAAGGCACCCCAAGGTAATATTCAAGGACAACCAAGAGCCTAAGTTTGGGGATGCCCCGGAAGGCATCCCCTCTTTCGTCTTCGTCTATCGGTAACTTTACTTGAGGCTATATTTTTCTACACCACATGATATGTGTTTTGCTTGGAGCGTCTTGTATGATTTGAGTCTTTGTTTTTTAGTTTACCACAATCATCCTTGTTGTACACACCTTTTGGGAGAGACACGCATGAATCGTGATTTATTAGAATACTCTATGTGCTTCACTTATATCTTTTGAGCTAGGCAAATTTGCTCTAGTACTTCACTTATATCTTTTTAGAGCATGGCGATGGTTTTATTTTATAGAAATTGATGAACTCTCGCACTTCACTTATATTATTTTGAGAGTCTCTAAACAACATGGTAATTTGCTTTGGTTATAAAATTAGTCCTAATATGATAGGCATCCAAGAGGGATATAATAAAAACTTTTATATAAAGTGCATTGAATACTATGAGAAGTTTGATTCCTTATGATTGTTTTGAGATATGAAGATGGTGATATTAGAGTCATGCTAGTGAGTAGTTGTGAATTTGAGCATTACTTGTGTTAAAGTTTGTGAGTCCCGTAGCATGCACGTATGGTGAACCGTTATGTGATGAAGTCAGAGCATGATTTATTTATTGATTGTCTTCCTTATGAGTGGCGGTTGGGGACGAGCGATCGTCTTTTCCTACCAATATATCCTCCTAGGAGCATGCGCGTAGTACTTTGTCTCGATGACTAATAGATTTTTGCAATAAGTATGTGAGTTCTTTCTGACTAATGTTGAGTCCATGGATTATACGCACTCTCACCTTTTTGCCATTGCTGGCCTCTCTAGTACCGCGCAACTTTCGTCGGTACCATACACCCACCTTATACCTTCCTCAAAACAGCCACCATACCTACCTATTATGGCATTTCCACATTCCGAGATATATTAACATGCAACTTTCCACCGGTCCGTTTATTATGACACGCTTCATCATTGTCATATTGCTTTGCATGATCATGTAGTTGATATCGTATTTGTGGCAAAGCCACCGTTCATCATTTTTTATACATGTCGCTCTTGATTCATTGCACATCCCGGTACACCGCCGGAGGCATACATATAGTCATATTTTGTTCTAAGTATCGACTTGTAATTTTTGAGTTGTAACTAAATAAAAGTGTGATGATCTTCATTGTTAGAGCATTGTCCCATGTGAGGAAAGGATGATGGAGACTATGATTCCCCCACAAGCCGGGATGAGACTCCGGACGAAAAAAACAGGCCAAAAAATAAAGAAGGCCCAAATAAAAAAATGAGAGAAAAGAGAGAAGGGGCAATGCTACTATCCTTTTACCACACTTGTGCTTCAAAGTAGCACCATGATCTTCATGATAGAGAGCCTCCTATGATATCACTTTCATATACTAATGGGAATTTTTAATTATAGAACTTGGCTTGTATATTCCAATGACGGGCTTCCTCAAAATGCCCTAGGTCTTCGTGAGCAAGCAAGTTGGATGCACACCCACTTAGTTTTCTTTTGAGCTTTCATAAACTTATAGCTCTAGTGCATCCGTTGCATGGCAATCCCTACTCACTCACATTGATATCTATTAATGGGCATCTCCATAGCCCGTTGATATGCCTAGTTGATGTGAGACTATCTCCTTCCTTTTGTCTTCTCCACAACCATTGTCTATTCCACCTATAGTGCTATGTCCATGGCTCACGCTCATGTATTGCGTGAAAGTTGAAAAAGTTTCAGAACATCAAAAGTATGAAACAATTGCTTGGCTTGTCATCGGGGTTGTGCATGATTTGAATATTCTGTGTGATGAAGATGGAGCATAGCCAGACAATATGATTTTGTAGGGATAAGCTTTCTTTGGCCATGTTATTTTGAGAAGACATAATTATTTTGCTAGTATGCTTGAAGTATTATTGTTTTTATGTCAATATTAAAATTTTGTTTTGAATCTTACGGATCTGAACATTCATGCCACAATAAAGATAATTACATGGATAAATATGTTAGGTAGCATTCCACATCAAAAATTCTATCTTTATCATTTACCTACTCGAGGACGAGCAGGAATTAAGCTTGGGGATGCTTGATACGTCTCCAACGTATCAACAATTTTTTATTGTTCCATGCTATTATATTATCTGTTTTGGATGTTTTATATGCATTAATATGCTATTTTATATGATTTTTGGGACTAACCTATTAACCTAGAGCCCAATGCCAGTTCATGTTTTTTTCCTTGTTTTAGAGTTTCGCAGAAAAGGAATACCAAACAGAGTCCAAACAGAATAAAACTTTCGTGATGATTTTTCTTGGACCAGAAGACACCCAGGAGACTTGGAGTGCAAGTTAGAAGAGCCACGAGGCGGCCACAAGGGTGGAGGGCGCGCCCCCCGACCTTGTGGGCCCCTCGGTGACCCCCTGACCTAGATCTTCCTCCTATATATTCTCAAATATCCCAAAAACTTCCAGGGGAGCCAAGAAACCACTTTTCCACCGCCGCAACCTTCTGTACCCGTGAGATCCCATCTAGGGGCCTTTTCCGGCATCCTGCCGGAGGGGGATTCGATCACGGAGGGCTTCTACATCAACATCATTGCCTCTCCGATGAAGCGTGAGTAGTTTACCACAGACCTACGGGTCCATAGCTAGTAGCTAGATTGCTTCTTCTCTCTCTTTGATTCTCGATACAAAGTTCTCCTCGATGTTCTTGGAGATCTATTCGATGTAATACTCTTTTGCGGTGTGTTTGCCGAGATCCGATGAATTGTGGATTTATGATCAGCTTATTTATGAATATTATTTGAATCTTCTCTGAATTCTTATATGCATGATTTGATATATTTGCAAGTCTCTTCGAACTATCGATTTGGTTTGGCCAACTAGATTGGCTTTTCTTGCAATGGGAGAAGTGCTTAGCTTTGGGTTCAATCTTGCGGTACTCGATCCTAGTGACAGAAGGGGAACCGACACGTATTGTATTCTTGCCATCGAGGATAAAAACATGGGGTTTTCATCATATTGCTTGAGTTAATTCCTCTACATCATGTCATCTTGCTTAAGGCGTTACTCCGTTCTTTATGAACTTAATACTCTAGATGCATGCTGGATGGCGGTCGATGTGTGGAGTAATAGTAGTAGATACAGGAAGGAGTCAGTCTACTTGATACGGACGTGATGCCTATGTTCATGATCATTGCCTTAGATATCGTCATAACTTTGCGTTTTTCTATCAATTGCTCGGCAGTAATTTGTTCACCCACCGTAATAATTTCTATCTTGAGAGAAGCCTCTAGTGAAACCTATGGCCCCCGGGTCTATTTTCCATCATATAAGTTTCCGATCTATAATTTTAGTTTCCTATTTACTTTCTTTGCAATCTTTTACTTTTCGTTCCATAAACCAAAAATACCAAAAATATTACTTTACCGTTTATCCATCTCTATCAGATCTCACGTTGCAAATAACCGTGAAGGGATTGATAACCCCTTTATCGCGTTGGGTGCAAGTTGGTGTTTGTTTGTGCAGGTATTCGGTGGCTTGCGCGTTGTCTCCTACTGGATTGATACCTTGGTTCTCAAAAGCTAAGGGAAATACTTACTCTACTTTGCTGCATCACCCTTTCCTCTTCAAGGGAAAACCAACGCAAGCTCAAGAGGTTGCAGTCCACTATCGCGGCCTTGAGGAAATGGTAGTAATACCTTCATTATCCAACCGAATCGCAAAGGGCCTCACATACCTAAAATAGGAGGCTGTTGAATACACCTAAAGGGCAAGCACTTGCTTCCTAGCAAGGTCCATTGTTTAGATATTTTGAAAGAATTATGTCACAGACTCGATGAGGTGAATTTTGGCAGGTAGTTGTACCCGCTCCTTGACTTGTTTTCTCACAAAGTGCCTTTGTGGTAAGCTCCTACATTTGGTCCTTTTTTAGGAAAGTCCTAATTTTGAGTTGAAATTCAGTTCTGTTTGAACAATGGGATGTTCCTTTTTTTCAATTGGAAATGAGCCACTGAACATATTTTGCAAGCATTTGCTGGCAGATTTAATACAGCTCCCTTGCTACTACCTGGTTTTTGTCCTTGCCATAAAACTGAAACGCCAGGCATGGTTAAAATGTTTTCCCGGTACGTTTATAAAGAATATCTATTGTGTGATATTCTTTTTTACCTGAGCCCTCCTCATTTTTTTCCTTCACCATTTGGTCAAAGGTTGGGGGCAGTGCCCTCCTCATTTTTTCCTTCACCATTTGGTCATAGGTTGGGGGCATTTACGAACAGTTGTCGGTCACATCTCAAAGTTCGTCTGCTCCATCCAAATACCTTATAGTCTATATCTCAAATTCATACAAATCATGCAAAATAAAAAGCAATGTACTACGTATGTATCTTATCTACCCTACCCTACTCATCATCGAGATGTCCATGACCTCCGTGTCAGGCTTCCGGTAGATGGCCGCCTGTGGCAACTTCGGCTCATCGTGGGACTCACTAGAGGTGAAGATTTCATCTGTCTCCACCCTCTGCTGCTGGAGGAAGCACCAGTTGACCTCCACCGAGGCCTCTGCTGGATGGACTCTAGGATGGCGATCCGCTCCGCCGCCTCCTCCGCTTGGGCGACCTCGAACTCTGTCATGGTGTCCTCAATGGCAAAGCCCGCAGCCGGCTCCGCCTTCCACTCCAGCTCCACCGCGTCCTCCTCCTCCAGATCCGCCCCTCCATGGGCTGGGGGTACTACTCCGCCTCCGACTGCCACTACTCCCCCTCCGGATCCGCCCCTCCATGGCTTGAGGGTACTACTCCGCTATCGCGACCTTGAGGAAATGGTAGTAATACCTTCGTTATCCAACCGAATCGCAAAGGGCGTCACATACCTAAAATAGGAGGCCGCTGGATACACCTAAAGGGCAGGCCCTTGCTTCCTAGCAAGGTCCATTGTTAGGTACTTTCAAAGAATTATGTCACTGAGTCAATGAGGTGAATTTTGGCAGGTAGTTGTACCCGCTCCTTGACTTGTTTTCTCACAAAGCGCCTTTGTGGTAAGCTCCTACATTTGGTCCTTTTTTAGGGAAGTGCTAAATTTGAGTTGAAATTCAGTTATGTTTGAACAGTGGGATATTCCTTTTTTCAATTCGAAATGAGCCACCGAACATATTTTGCAGGCATTTGCTGGCAGGTATAATACAACTCCCTAGCTACTACCTGGGTTTTTTACCTGGTTATTGTCCTTGCCATAAAACTGAAACGCTAGGCGTGGTTAAAATGTTTTCCTGGTACGTTTAAAAGAATATCTATTGTGTGATTTTTTTAACTTGAGCCCTCCTCATTTTTTCCTTCACCATTTGGTCAAAGGCTGAGGCAGTACCCTCCTCATTTTTTCCTTCACCATTTGGTCATAGGTTGGGGGCGTTTGCAAAAAGTTGTCGGTCACATCTCAAAGTTTGTTTGCTCCATCTAAATACCCCATAGTCTATATCTCAAATCCATACAAACCATGCAAAATAAAAACCAACGTACTACGTATATATCCTATCTACCCTACGCTACTCATCATCGAGATGTCCACGACATCCGTGTCAGGCTTCGGGTAGATGGCTGCCTACGGCAACTTCGGCTCATCGTGGACTCACTAGAGGTGAAGATTTCGTCGATCTCCACCCTCTGGAGTCGGAGGAAGCGCCGGTTGACCTCTACCGAGGCCTCTGCTGGATGGACTCCAGGATGGGGGTCTGCTCCGCCGCGTCCTTCACTTGGGTGACCTCGAACTTTGTCATGGTGTCCTCAATGGCAAAGGTCGCAGCCGGCTCCGCCTCCCACTCCGGCTTCACCGCGTCCTCCTTCTCCAGATCCGCCCCTCCATGGGCTGGGGGTACTACTCCGCCTCCGACTGTCGCTGCTCCCCCTCTGGATCCTCCCCTCCATGGCCTGGGGGTACTGCTCCGGTATCGCGACCTTGAGGAAATGGTAGTAATACCTTCGTTATCCAACCGAATCGCTAAGGGTGTCACATACCTAAAATAGGGGGCCGCTGGATACACCTAAAGGGCAAGAACTTGCTTCCTAGCAAGGTCCATTGTTTAGATACTTCCAAAGAATTATGTCACTCACTCAATGCGGTGAATTTTGGCAGGTAGTACCCGCTCCTTGACTTGTTTTCTCACAAAGCGCCTTTGTGGTAAGCTCCTACATTTGGTCCTTTTTTAGGGAAGTCCTAAATTTGACTTGAAATTCAGTTCTGTTTGAATAATGTGATGTTCCTTTTTTCAATTGGAAATAAGCCATTGACTGAGCCACTGAACATATTATACAGCTACTTGGTCGGCGGGTTAAGACAACTCCCTTGCTACTACCTGGTTTTCTTCCTTGCCATAAAACTGAAATGCCAAGCGTGGTTAAAATGCTTTCCTGGTACATTTATAAAGAAAACCTGAGCCCTCCTCATTTTTTCTTTCACCATTTGGTCAAAGGCTGGGGGCAGTGCCCCCCCCCCCCGCTTTGCCAATGGATGGGTTCTTCCTGATTAGTTCATTCGTATCTGGTAAGTTATTATGTGATCAATTGTGTCGTATTCTTAGAACAAATGTCATAACAAATCATGCATTGTTTCTATGGTTAGTGGAGGTGCATGTACTCTTGCTAACCTAGGATTAATATGAGGTTTGATATGGTTGTGTGCACGTCGATACATTCAGTGAGATGTGAAGTAAATCTCCACCCTCTGCTCGTCGTGGGACTCACTAGAGGTGAAGATTTCGTCGATCTCCACCCTCTGCTGCCTGAGGAAGCGCTGGAAGCGCCGGTTGACCTCCACCGAGGCTTCTGCTGGATGGACTCCAGGATGGCGCTCCGCCGCCTCCTCCGCTTGGGCGACCTCGGACTCTGTCATGGTCTCCTCAATGGCAAAACCCACAGGTGGCTCCGCCTCCCCCTCCGGCTCCACCGCGTCCTCCTCCTCCGAATCCGCCCCTCCATGGGCTAGGGGTACTACTCTGACTCCGACTGTCGCTGCTCCTCCTCCAGATCTGCCCCTCCATGGTTTGGGGGTACTGCCCCGCCTACGATTGTTGTTGCTCCTCCTTCGGCTCCAACGAGTCCCGAGGCAAGCCGACTACAATCCGGGCTTCGAGCCAAGCCCTAATCTCCTCTAGCAGCTGGAGGCGCCTCTCCGACGCTAGCATAGCGTAGGTGGTCACCCTCTGTCGGGCCATGGCTGTCGCAAAGATCGAGCAGAGAGCGGATCGGGTTGGCGGCGCGGAGAGCGAGAGAAGTGGATGTGCCTAGTGCTGGGGGTCGATGTCCGGCTTAAATAGCCCAGACGCTCATTGGATTGTTGGGTTTCCGAGCGATTTCGTATGAGACCCAAACATCAATCCGACGTGGCAGACGCATCCCGGGCCGCCTCATATCCGTCCTAAAATGGTGCCGGATATGAGGGATGCTAGTCAGTCCGGGCGTTTGAGACCGGTTTGAGGCGCCCGGCCGTAGATGTTGTAATTTTGCTTTTGGACAATTGTAATTGTGTCCTTCGCCAAGCTAAGTTTGGTTTTGAAGAGCAGGCAGCATACTACAGGAGTTTGTTGTCATGTGTACGACACGAACCTACAACAAGTCAGTTAACAACCGACCGCTGAGCTACTAATAAAAGAACAGACTTAAGAAGCTGGCTATCGTTCTTTGAACCAACCAGTTTACCAGCAGACTACTCTTTCTTTTTTCTCTCTCCAGCTCATCACAAATCCTAGTAACTTGATTACTTCATGCTCCAGTGGAAATTATGATCGTGTTTCGACAAAATTATACTGTTTGTAGTGTAAAATTTACCGATTTTGTATGTAGATTGTGGCACCCCGAATGCTAAGATACTAGGTCTACTCACGGTGGATTGTTGTACGCGCCCTCAGAGACCAGTACGAGGTAGGGAGTGATGTTCAGGAATATCGAATAGAGTAAACGAGTGCTTAACCAAATACAGAAGTAAACGAGCAAAAGACAAGCGCCCCTGCTTGTAGATTAGTGCACAATAACAATAATAAGAATTCTTATACACCTAGCTGACACTATCCAGAAGTTCGATGATGGGAAAAACTGACTCCAAAATAGACGCACTTAACAAGACAACACGACATAGCAGGTTTTAAATAATTTTGTTCCAACATCCCATGAAGTATAGCATCTCCTAACCATGGTTGAAGGACTGGTACACCGGAACCTGCAACATTAAGAACCGGTCCTTCAGAACGATGACATGAAAATAAAGTTGGAGTTTGTTAGAATCAACAAACATTCACATAATAATTGAGACCATAATTGCTGTTTGGAGGATATGTTTCGAATTCAACTAGCCAAACAACCAAAGGACCATCACATGAGCAACTGTTGTGGCAAGCAATATAACGAAATTAAACATGATAATTGAATCAAACATTGTATAAAATAGAGCATTGTTATTGTGATGGAACAGAAGAGAGAAAGGTTGGAGTCAGCAGCAAACAAGATACCACCAAACAACATTCTTATTTATTAACAGATTGCTTAAGAACCTTTCAAGCTTCAGGGGAAAAGCTTTATCAAGCTACCCCTTGTTTGCGACAGGGTCATAACTCATAACAACTACTGCCACTACCAGTACTATCTTGGGCATGACGAGGAAGAACTCGCTGTTATATAACATTCCCACCCTGCTTGGATGCAATGAGCATAACAAAGTGCTACCAGCCAGATTAAGCCAAGTTCTGTAAAGGGCTAAAAGCATGTGATATGTTGGTTTACTACTTTTTAGAACCCATAACAAAATTGGCTACCTTGCATGATTAGAACACGCACTTAGACAACTTAACCTTGATATTATCCTTAAATACTGAAACAAATGATATGCAAGCTCAGCAGAATCATATAACAGGCTTACCTGAGAAATCACATGGCCAAGATTGTCATAGCAATGGGGGTACATCATTGCTGGGGTAGGCCACTGTGGGTAAACAGCAGTTCCAGAAGATCCCATCGATAAATCAGGTTGACCAAAGTACACAGAAGGTTGGTTTCTCGGCATGCTAGGAGACTGCATATAACCAACACCATACTGCACAAACTGAGGCACGGCAAAATTGAAGGCGCCTGGGCTCACACCATAGTCAGGCACGGGGGGCCTAACATACCTGCAGAGGTGAACACATCAACACATTGATGGTTTGTAATCTCAACATTAAGACCCCATGGTGGCAGCAAAATTTAATAGGTGCACATACTAACCTTTTGTAATTACGATCGTAGTCAGGATCACTACGATCTTTTTCAGTGTCCTTAAAAACAGCAACCCTGGAACGGCTATTGAATGTGCAACCCTTGTTCTCATCAACAGAAGGCTCAACATTCACCGGTTCGTTTCTGGCAATCGACAAACCTCCTAAATCACTTGGGCCTACAACATCTGCAGGAATGGAACCATTGAAAATGCGTGCCCGTGCCTTATTGTAATCATCTATCCTCTCTTCAACAGTTTTAGCCGCACCATTGTTGGTTCCAGCACCATATGCACCATTTTGGGAAGCTTTAGGCCTTTGACAAATGACAAACTTAAGCTTTTCTGCTGCCTCAATATCATTTCTTGCTTGTTTAACGGGAACTTCTGATAAAGCAATAGCTGGATATTTGCTTTCAGGTGTTTTTCTCGCAACTATCCTGCTATTAGAACCATCAACTAAGCTATCTGCTACTGTAGTCTCTAAACCATAATGTTGTGCAACACGATGAGCAGCACAGCGGAGGTAAGAAGTTGGAAAATGCTGGAATTCAAATTCATGCAGGTGATGATTCTGCATAAATTTCTGTATATCCAATTCCATACGCAAAACTGTTGGAAGATTAAAGAAGAGTTAGACAATGACGTAAATATATATACAAAAAGCCAGAATAACTGAACATATAAAAATACAGTACAGCTTAACTGGTAGAAATAAATACATAATAAAGTGGATAGAAATTGTAATGACAAGCAATAATGTTACAAGCTGCAAATTGACTCCATAAAACCAAAATCAGGTAGCTTCAATACAGTCTATTACAGTTTAACTGTAAATTAATTATTTACACTGGTTACAGCACCTATGTTAAGATATTTCTCATGTGAGAATTCACGCAGTGAGTCGATCATTTCGTTCTTGCAAGTACCACTAGAGAATGCAAGAGAACTGAACGAATTGGGAGAACTTAAAACGAGTCAAATTCTCAAATTCAGGCAGATTTCTACACCTGTTGCACAGAGATATGATACTATAGCACTGACAAAAAAAATTGATGTTAATGTATAAAGCATTGACAGAGATGCAAACTTAGACACCCCAAGCTGTGCGTGTGCAGAGCCATAGGTGAGGCATCCAGGAGAGCACTCCATCCAGGACAGCAGATTTCTGCTAAAGCTCAGAGGCACTAAGGTGCGCACCCCACACAGCTAAGGACGAGTTCGGACAGGAAGTGGAAACTGGAAATAAAAGGCAGAAGGTGCTAGGCATAAAGAGAGCTGAATTGGCCCTAAATTGCATATTCTAGGGTTTTTTTTTGTCTAATCTATCACCCACATAAATTGAAAAGAAAGGAAATGAAGCACATATAGTTGTGAAACAGCGGCAGTTGAAGGAGAGGTCAGCTGCAGCCTGCAAGTGAAAGAAGCTCATCCCCGTGACCTCATTGAGATGTTGAGAATTTCAGATTAAGATCATTAATCACCATCCTCCCTCGATGAAGCCTTTCCCTAATTACAGCAGCAAATTGTGCAATAATGGCCATCTCATCACTGTCTGTACACCTAACAGGATACAGCTGGTTTATCAAGACACAGGAATGCTGGTCCAAACCATGAGTCTATAACTGCCGAAATAACAGCCACTTGTGGAATTTTGAGAATAAAATATCTAATGCAACTCTAATTGCCATTTAGGTAGAGAAAAGTGGAAACGCAGTATGTCCAAGGATAAATAGCAATTGAGTAGCAGGCACGGGACATCTCTAGAGAAGTATAGGATCACATAAGCATGCATCTGCTCATTATTATCAGCAACAGTCGCATACACTTGACCAATATCAACCAGAGCAAACTACAGCCTGCAGGAGTATTGTTCTCTAGCTAATGGAGTACAAAATCAGCACAATCAGCATTGTAGCATGTAGCAACAAGGAAGCGCAAGCCAGCACTGTTCTAGCCCAGGAGATTGGCATACTGGCAGAATTCTATTAAATTTCGCCCGAATTACAGAGCAACAACTACATCCGAGCTACCTGAGGCATGAGAAGAATCCAGTCCCCAATTCGACACCAGGGGCTATGCGATACACCAGGGAACGAAGCCCTAGAAGCCAGGCACGAATCCAATCCTAAATCGCACCGCGCATCCACACGAGCCCGCCGCGAGCGACACGTCCTCTCGCGAATTGAAGGCAGGGCGGCGGAACCCTATCGGCGCGACGACGACGACGACAGGGATAGGGAATTGCGGGAAGAGATAAGGTTGCGATGCACGTACTCATGAGGCGGTGGCGGGGGTTGTCGAGCGCCTCCACGAGGAACGGGTCGACGTGGGAGGCCACCCGGTCGTCCACCTCCGTCGCCTCCCTCGGCCGCCCCTCGTCGGCGGGGGGCGAGGACGGCGGCGGCGGCGGCGGCGGGGCGGGGGCGGAGCTCATCGTGCGCGGCGGGGGTAGGGGTGGGTGGCAGGGGTAGGCGGGGGCGGAGAGAGGGGAGCTGCGGCCGGGTACGGCGACTCGCCTGCCTCTCCCTTCCCCTCCCGCTTCCCGATCCCGAAGTGGCTGCGCTGCGGAGAAGGCGAAGCGGAGCCCCGAGGGAGAGGAGAAGCGAGGAGCGGGTTCCCGACGCGACCACGGCTCCGGATTTTTCTAAACGCCGCGTGGGTCCCGTCCCATTCCGCGGCTGGATGCTGGATCCGGGTCGGATTGTGGTCGAGGAAGCTTGATTTCGACCGTTCGTTCAGGAGGTGCCACACGGTGCGCCGCCCAACCCTACCAACAACGGATTGTCACGATTCATGAAAACCCTTAAAAAGATTTAGGAGACCGATAACTGCCACACATGCGATGTATCGGGTGGTTGTGCCGCACGCCTCGTGTGGCATGGAGAAGAACCCGCTCGCACGACCGCGTCCGGGCGGGCGCAGCCACAGCCCGCACGTCCGGTGTGTGGCAAAACCACCCACACGTCCGGGCCAAACGACCGCGCCGCCCACACGACCCAGCACGCCAGCCGTCCCGGGCTCCTTCCGATCCCCAGTCCGCCCTGCCGCCATTGTCTCGCACCTCTCGATCCCCTACCTCCGTCGCCTTCCTTCTCTGGTTGCCATGGCAACC